>NW_027185771.1:31266764-31279905 GCF_028583685.1 Petaurus breviceps papuanus
GGGGGGGGGGGGAAGAGGTGCTTCTGTTATTCTGCTCATTGTGCTAACTTCATTCAAATACTCCGTTTACTGCACTTTCCCAGTCTTTAACTTACTTTTAACAGAGTCTAACCTGGTCCAGAAGCAGCAGAGGGCTCCCTGCATCATTCAGGAACAGACTGGGTCGCAATGCCTTCTGGGATTTGGAGTCCGGACTCAGAAAGGTCTACAGGAAGGATCCTCGGAACCGGGGCTTAGAAGTTGTTTCTGAGCCTGCGTAACTCTTTGTAGGTGTACTCGTAGTTATTTGGCCATGTGTCTCGCGTGGCTGAGTTAAGAGTCACGGCTTATGGTCAGGGTCCAGGCCGCGGATATTCTCCGACGTGATTACAGGGACTAGCCCGGGACAAAGCCTGGGTCCGGGGAACTCTGAAGGGACCCTCCAGAGTAGGGTGGGACTCCCTCTCTCCAGACCTTCTAGAGGTGAAGCTGTGGCCTCCGCTCTGGGGCAGTGAGGTCCGGGGTGGGAGAGCAGGCCAGCCTGTGCCTCTGTCCTCTTGTGACCGACCGCACATTCCGCCCCTGGAATGCCTCTTTCTGTATATTTGTCCACAGGGCTGAGTGCTACCTGATCATAACCCCGTGTCTTAGCGGCCCTTGCCAGGTACAGTCGTGAGTTTAAAATATTTATTAAATTCCAGGTACAGTCTCTGAGTTTAAAATATTTATTAAGTTAGTAAAATTAATTATGTGCCCCAAGACAAATTCGGCCCAGGGAGCTGATCGTGACTGAAGGTGCTATTTTCTTAGGCTGTCTCTATTCTTATTACCCATGGGTAGGAATGGTCCCTGCCAGAGGGACAGGGACCTTGAGTCACAGAGTAATGGTCCCAGTCAAGGATCTTACTCCTAGTCCCCAGGAAGATCAAGGTGGAAGAAGATTCCTCCTACTAAACTTGTATCCATCCTGGAGGAAATTTACTTAACCTGGGACCTTTCACTAGAGTTTCAGAATAGTCTGGAGACAGAGGAAAGAGCAGGTCTGGATCTTGCTAGTGTGGAAACTGTTTCTGATCCGTGATCAAGATCAGTGAAGAGAACCTGCTTGGAAGAGGGAAGAATGAATCACCTCGGTTCATAGAAAAGAGGCAGAAGCCTCAGAGCATGGCACATAAGAAAATAGGCCAAGAGAAAATGATGAACCTCAGCTCTTCTTTTTACCCTGCCTTCCTCCACAAGTTGTTCCTCCGCTCTTGGTAGAAGTAGTCTCATAATCCCATGAATCTTCATACCCAGTTTTTAGGGGCATACTGATTCCCTTCACCAGTTCTACTCATGATGAAAGTTAACCCCTTGTCTTCTGATAGAAGGTCAGGTTTATCTATGGAAGTGAGTTGTGACTAGTGGAAAGACTGCCGGACTTAAGACTAGAGATGTGAATTTTGAATTTTCTGTAGGCACTTATTTGCTATGTGACCACAAAGTCATTTAACTCTCAGTCTTGTTCCCCCCCCACACACACACACACACTGTAAAATGGAAATATAAACATTCTCACTAGTTAACCTTATTGGGTTCTGAAGAAAATGCTTTGCAAGCCTCAAAGTTCTATAAAAGTGGAAATTGTTGCTATTCTGAGAGAAAAACAAAAGAGAGCTCTCCTAGACAAAGGAGTAGAAATGACATTCAAAAGGCAATCTAAATTTATCTTAAGTTTAACTATCAAGTAACATCTCTAGAGGTAGAGCAACTGACCTAGTATGTAGGTATTAACTCAGTAAATTGTTCATTGTTTACTGAATCGCCCCTAGTTGTGTTGGGGGAAAATAGCATTGGTTCAATGGCTGGTAATAAATATATCAGTCATAACATAACATTACAACTATAGTATCATCATGACTCTCCCTTCCGAAGTAACAGGAGTACTTCTACTGGGTACCATTGGGTAGAAACAATAGGAGAGAAAGTTCACTATAGCCTCAAAGTGTGGTGAGTTCGGTGAGTAAGAATATCTGGAGCCTCAGAGTGGACTCTTGATATTCTCTAGACCCTAGAGTCTAGGGCAATCTTTCTCTTGCAGCTTTTTTTTTTTTAATAATAATAATAGTCAACAGGAGAGAGAGTTCTCTGTTATCTGTTCTTATAGTGAGAAACAGCCCACCTCCCTGAAAGCCCATTTCTCCAAAGTCTGCTACCATTCTGTCTTAATCTGTGAATATAGTTCTTCACTTGTAAAGATGTTTTAACTTCTGTTAATTCACCTTGTCTTTACAATAACCCTGTCAATCACGTTGGATTGATACTGTGCTCATCCCAGTTTTATAGATGTGGAATTTCCAACTCAGAAAAGTCTAATGAATGACTTCTAACCTCACAGTTAGTTCTTGATGAAACCATTAAGCCAGACTGGATTTATTTTTTCAGACTTTCCATTAGTCCACACTGCACTATTATAGGGATTTTTGTTTGGTTGATTGTTAAATTAGGTGGTGAATCAGGTACAAAGAAGTTGTATTAGATTTACAGTATTAAGAGTTGTAAATATACCATGTATTCTATGTTCTCCGACAACTGAAACTCTGTATTTTGGAAGCTGCTAATAAGGATAGAGTCAGTGTTCTATTTAGCAATGCATAGGTCTTTTCTCCCTTATCTTAGAACAGTATAGGGCTTCTCCTAGCCTGCTTTTGACCTCCTTTTTCATATGGATTCTGGATAGATGGATGTCTTACCCAATTGTTGTGTTGAGATTTCTAGCTAGATATATTTGAGAATTACAAGTCAGTTACTGTTTCCTTTTTTTCCTCAGTTCATTTCTAATTTATCTTAGCAAAAAACATACAGGAAGAAGGAATCGCTGCCTCTGAGCTTCTGACTCCAGATAACAATTGAATTGGGTTATTCTCTCTTCTGAAAGGTAATCTTAGATCTTAAACTCTAGAAAAAATTCCTTCCTTTCCCAGGAGCTTGTCTCCTCAGCCAGATGCTATTTAGGAACCTAAGCACTTCTTGCTTTCCCTCAGTATATGAAGCTCCTCTGGTAGATGAAGAACTATGAGAAGAATTCCTAATTTACCTTCCTCATTTTCCTTCTCTTTTCGTCATCTGTTCAACAGTTTGTTTTTGTTGTTTGTTTGCTTTAGGTCTGCTGTGTATTATATACTCTACGAGAGCCCTTAAAAAAATGAATTTGAACACACAGTCTTTGTCCTTAAGGAATATAGACTCTTATTGAGAAGACCTGATTAAAAAGAATAATGGTTCTTATATATACCATTTTCATTTTATATGGAAAATGTTCTTTCACTAATTACTTCATTTCAGTATCCCATTATAACATAGAAGTGACCCCAAGTTCTTGGAAACTATTTTATAGAGTACAACTTCTGGCAGGTGTAGCAGCCTACCAAGGTAGATCAACTTCAAGTACTCACCTAGTGTTGGACTCTGTGTCTCTTTAATGTTAACCACCTAGCTAAGATTCTTACGAAGAAATTCTTCATCACATGGTTGACTATCTGATGATTTTTATTTTATTTGATTGGTCACAACACTCTGACTGTCAGTGTGGAGTTACAACATTCTGGATAAGTTATCATCCAATATCTACTTAAAGACCTTCAAGGAGGTGAAATATATGATAGGGGGCCCCCTAAACTTGTCTTCTTGAGTTGCCATATTTTCCAGAAACACTGGGTCTAGAGTATGCAAGATGCCCTGAACATGTCAAGGACAAAACCTCCATTAAGCTAATATAATGTGTTGTTTGTACCCCTAACTGAAATCCCTGTATGTCTTTGCAAGGCAAACTAGCTGCAAAGATAGACACCTATCTGCACCAGACTGAGAAACTGTGCAGTTAGGATGCTTGTAGATAAGCAGACTTACTTCATAGTCTGGCATTTCCCAAGGAAAAAGAAATGCTGCTTTTGCCATCTCACTTTATTCATGTTCCCCCTCCCTTTCTTTCATCATTCTCCTCCTGTTCCGGAGGGAATTCATTCTTTCCCTACCTCTCTTCTTATTTTATCCTACTATGCCACTCCCATTTAGGAGGGGGTTACTGCCCAGTCCTCCCCTCCTTGTTGTAATTTCATAAATATGCAAGCTTTTGTTTGGATTGTGAACTCCTTAGGATAAGGAGTTCCCACATGTATGTGCCTTTCTCTTGTAATAAATCAAGTTATTAACCATATCCCATGGAGTTTTAATGTCTAGTTGATGTCCATCACTTCCACAGTAGCCAATTTTACTTTAAAATAATTTTGATTATTAGGAAGTTTTTTTTTACATCAAATATGGCCTTTTGCACTTTTGTTCATTTAAAATTTTGTTCATTTTATATCAGATCACCCTTAGACTATAGCCCTAGAATTCTGAATTTATTGCATTTTTCCTAACTATATTTACTAATAACAAAGATGAGTAAATTGTGAATTGGTATTAGTTTAGGAAATAAGATAATATTTGGTCTTAGGCATTTGCAATTTGAGGTGAAAGTAACCTTTCAACAAGTAAAAACTGGGGACTAGTAAGACAGGTAAAAAGGACTAATGAGTATGGTACCAGAGTCATGTACTTAGAGGTGACAAAAGAGGAGATTTGATAAGATTGGAAATCTAAGAGAAAAAAAAAGCTTAGAGGTAAGAACTACACCTCCTGGAATGCAAACAAACTAAGAAAAACCAGAATAATATTATTTTGTGTAGACCAGGAAAGGTGTTAGGTTCAAGATGGAAGGGATAGTCAGCAGTGCCAAGGGAACTTGAAAACTATTGGAAAAAGTAATTGTATTTGATTAGAAGAGTAGTCAATAATGATATCTAGAAACTGGTTTCAGTAAAGTACTGGAAGTAGAGATTGCAGTAGTTTAAAAAATTAGGAAGGAAATGAAGGAAAATATAGGCTGTTTATTTGAGGATAAAATAAATGAATGGAAGAGGAAAAAAATATATTTTTGTTGATTTTTAAATATGAAAGTTATGTTCAGGCTAAAGGGAGGGAAATCTCATGAAAAGCAAAAAGTTGAATATTATAAGAAAAGCAAGTAATAGTTTAGGGACTAAGATATGGGAGGAAAGGGAGAATCGATGTTGTGATACAGAGTACAGGGGGAATTGTTAACTTTAGATAGGAAGAAGATAGTTTCTCTTCCTCTGAAATAGTATTGAAGTATGAAATATGGAAGTCTTCATAGTTGAAATGAGTGTCCGAGGAAACTCAGGCCTCATGTCTTATCTTCTCTGCAAAGCCATGTATCTTTGAGAGAACTCCATATCCATCACATCACCCACACACGGTACAGCGAGAGTGCTTATTATCAATGAGTCTTCTCTGCTTATTTTTCACCCACCTTCGTGGTCACTTCTTAGGACCTCTCTACCTTCAGCTTCCTGGATTCTTCCCTATTCTCTTACTGCATCTGGGAAGAACCAGATTTGAAATTTACAAGACCTACTTATGTGGAAAAAGAATGGAGACTTAGCTATTCATACTGTGAGTTCGTTCTATGATATCTGTTAGATCTGAGATGTTTAGTTCTATGATGGCATAGAACTAATTCAGTCCCTTTGTCTATAGGGAACAAGAAGGAAATGTGAGTTGCTAAAGATGATAGAGAGAAAGCATAAGTATCCTACTCCTACTTTCCTTCTGTCTTTTGTGTCAAGACAGAATGCTCTTCAAATAAACAGGGGTAGAATAAACATGGTTTGAAAGTATACTTAAAGGGTGGCTATACTGCATTATACAACAGTGGTAGTACCAGATCCAAGGTGACAGCCAGTAAGAAGCCAGTATAAGAACTGGAAGAAATTGGCAACTGTGGAATTAAAATCATATGGAATGTCTAGGCTGATGAAGATAGTTTATTGACTTACTGTTAACTTACTGTTAACCTGACAGCCCTCCATCTGACCAGAAAACCATCAGAATATAAATCAGATTTCTAGCAGAATATCCATTCAGGTTACCCAGCTTCACATTAAAAAATGTCTGTCACCTTAACATGGATAAAAAATGGCAGATAAGTCTAAAACCCAGAAGCCATTAATAAAAAATAACCAAGTTAAATTCATTCCCTCAAAGTACTGTTGTATGAACTCTCCACCCTCCCCCCAGCCTGAATATGCTCTTGACTTACCTAGCTGAAGAATATGCTAAGAATTGTATTTAAAATTTATGCAAAAATTTGGATGGGGCAGCTAGTTAGCTCAGTAGATAGAGCACTGGCCCTGGAGTCAGAAAGACCTGAGTTCAAAATTGGCCTCAGACACTTACTTAGCTGTGTGACCCTGAGAAAACTCTGTTTGCCTCAGTTTTCTCATCTGTAAAGTGAGCTAGAAAACGAAATGGCAAATCACTCCAGTATTTTGCCAAGAAAATCCCAAAATGAGTCATTAAGAGTCGGATACAACTGAAAAATTATTAAACAACTTGACAAGAGAATTCTGAAAAGTTTACAAAGAAATATAGAGGAAAAGTAGCAAAAAAGCAATCTGTGAACTAAACTCTTCTATGACTAATTCCAGGGCTCCAGAGTCATAATACTGTTTCAAATAGTACTTCCCAAAAATAGAGAGATACTGCCACCTGGTGTTAATTTATGGCAGTTACTAATTTTCTAAAGTTTCCCTAAAATTAATGAACGTAAATCCCTACTGAAAGGATTTACAATATTTAAAACAAACGACAAAAATGATGTTTGAATTCTGCTTTCTTTGTTTTAAAAAATCTCTGTTTCATTCTACATTAAAGGATAGTGTTTTCATTTCTTGCCTAATTCATCTGAAAAAAATCTTCTAAAATAAAGAATGAGTAGATTTTTCAGGTCCAACTTTTTTCACATTCATTTTACTTTCAGTTTATTTTCCTTTGCTACTCCCCTGCCCCCGGGTCAGTGCCTTAGGACTGCTTAACTCAGTTTGCCCCCAAAACCCAAAAGAAAAAATTGCTTAATTTCCAGCAATTATGTTTACTTCTCTAATTGGTGCCATGCTTTGTGAAAAGTGAATTGAAAACTTATAACATCATAAGGGACCAAAGAAGCCCAAACATGAGGACAGAGTACATAATGAGGAAGGAACTTGGCTATTGTATAAATTTAATCGATATTACCACAAAGATGTTGGTTAAATGAACAAATCCTAGATTATATGTTGTGGAGGAGGATTGAATTACAGCCTGGCACCAGATCCTATCTAAGATACCCCTAAGGTATTTCATGGAGAGGGAAGAGGTTGTCAGTACCATGATAAGCACTTGTAGTTAGAAGCTTCCAGGAAGACATGTTATAGAAATTGATGACCATTTCAATAGTATCATTGTGGCTAAACCTGAATCATCTTCAGGAATGAGGAAGTGAGTAATCATTCATAATCTTTTCTCAAATTAAAATGCATAATACTCCTTGAAGATGTCCATATGAAAATTGAGAGCATATTTGACCAACAGTTTCCCAGTAGACTTACAGAAAACAGCATAGGATTAAGACTTTGTAGTGAAACCCCTGAGATGTGAGTAGTCTGGGTCAGGATCAGTCACCCCTTCCAACCTCCACTATCCCTTTTTAAAAAGAATTAAAGGAGTCTATATGGATAAGGAAGTCACCTTTTCCCCACTGACATACTTTTATAGAAAGAAGATATTTAATGCTCCTTTTGTACAAGATAGCTCTAGCAAATAAGCTAAAAGTTGCTTCCAACTTCAATAATCATATACTTTATTTGGGGACTTTTTTAATCAGTATCTTGACTGTTCTTTTGGAGAGAAAAAAGTTACTTCTATAAGAAAATTGGCTTGTAAGGATTAAAATGCTACTGTTTTAACATTGGTGGATCTTCCCCAAATTTCACAAAAATATCCTTGTTAATCCTCAGGAAATTGCTGTGGTAATTTCATGCTATGACATGAAATTGACTACATTTTTTTATTAACTATTCTCCAAATTATCTCAAATCTTCTAGTCATTATGGAGACCAGTTCATGAGGAAAATAATTATTCAAAGAAACTTAAATTTTGTTTTACATTCAGTTTTTGTCCAACTTAAAGATCTTTCTGGAGCATAGACACATGGAGAACAGCCTGATGGTTTTATCTGTGCTAAAATGAAATGCATCCATAAGGCAAAGAGGCAACTGGTGACAGAGTAGATAGAACTCTGAGCATGGAATCAGGAAGACCTGAGTTCAAATCCAGCCTCAGATACTTATTGGCTAGCATTGTTACAGTAGACAAGTCACTTAACCACTGTTTAACTGCTCATCTGTAAAATGGGAAAATAATAGCACCTACTTCTCAGGGTTGTTGTGAGGATCGAATGAAATAATAATTGCAAATGTGCTTAGCAGAGTCTGGCACATAGCAGACACTATATAGTACATATTCCCTTCCCTTCTCCCTCTTAAAGTGTATGTGAATTCTTTAATTGACGTTAGACTACTTTTCAAACTTGTAAATAATCCTTCTTTCTTTAGCCCTTCAAAGGCAATGGTTATACAACAACTGTTTTCAAAAAGGTATGGGGCATTTTGTGGGCTGCTCAATTTCTGTCAGCAATGTGATGTGGCAGCCAAAAAAATTAGTTCAAATTTGGACTGTGTTAAGAAGGAGATAACTTCCAGGAAAAGGAAGGTCAATTAGACTAAACTTGTACTGTACTCTATCTTCTTCTGGGCATAACTGTATTTTGGCAAACATCAATGTTTTCAGAGGACAAGAGAATATGTGACGCCTATGTACATTTTTGTGTCTGCTTAGAATTGTTATAGACTTTTTCCCCTGCTTCTTTGGATTTGTTATAAAGTGGCAAGTTTTGCTTTTAACAAATAAATTAAAAGCCCAAGGCATATGAGAAGATAACAAAAAAAAAATTCAATCTTCTTAGAGTGCAAGTTTAGTTTTCAAGCCCAGACAGATTATATCCCAGAATGTTAATAGCATTTACCTCTCTAATGGGGGAATAAGAGTTGAAAATCTTAAAAGAATTACAGATAGTTTCCAAAAGATTATGAGGAAAACAAGACTGATTCTGAAAAATATAGACTAGTGAGTGTGGTTTCTATTCCAAACAGAATTCTGGAGTAGGAAGTTTGAACACTTGAAAAGGAAGTAGCAATCACTGTGAAGCAGTATGGTTTCATAGCAAAAAGTATTTGAAAGAACTTTATTCTTGAAGATGGAAGACCCAAGTTTGAGTCTAAGTTTTGTTATTCTGTGACTTGAGGAGCAATTCAATTAACTTTCTCTGAGCCTCAGTTCTTGAAGAACTTGAAGAAATGACATTCTTTTATTTATTTGATTAGGTATTGCCCAAACACATATAAAAAGATTTTCAACAATCATTTTGTAAAATGTTGAGTTCCAAATTCTATCCCTCCCTCTAACTGTTCCCCCCTCCTTGAGAAGAAGCAGTTTGATTATATTTATACATGTGAGGTCATGCAAAATGTTTCCTTATTAGCCATGTTGCAAAAAAAACCTCATAAACAAAATAAAGCAACAAAAATAGAGTTTAAAAAAGGAATGCTGAGGTTGCTAGGTGGTTCAGTGAATAGAGTACTGACCCTAGAGTCAGGAGGCCCTGAGTTCAAATTTGACCTCAGACACTTAACAGTTACTAGCTGTGTGACCTTGGACAAGTCACTTAACCCCAATTGCCCTTCCCCCCTACAAAAAAAATGAAATGCTTCTTTCTTCTTTCACAGTTAATCAGTTCTCTCTCTGGGGGTGGATAGCTTTTTTCATCTTGGATCCTTTGGAATTGTCTTCGATTATTTTCTTGATCAGAGGAGCTATCTTTCACAGTTGATCATCCATAAAATATTGCTGTTACTGTGTATAATGTTCTCCTGCTTCTGCTTAATTCACTTTGCATAGGTTCATGTTCATCTTTCTAGGTTTTTTCTGAAAGTATTCTACTCATCATTTTTTTTTTTTGCCTTTTGGAGGGCAATTGGGGTTAAGTAATTTGCCCAAGGTTACATGGCTAGTTTTGTGGGTGTGTGGTGGGGGGGGGAGGTGTTAAGTGACTGAGGCCAGAACCGAACTTGGGTCCTCCTGATTCCAGGGCCAGAGTTTTACTCACTGCGCCACCTAGCCACCCCTATTCATCATTTCTTAAAGCACAAGAGTATTCCATCACAATCACATACTTGTTCAGCCATTTCCCTATTGATGGGTATCCCCTGAATTTCCAATTCTTAGTCACCACAAAAAGAGCTGCTATAAATATTTTTTGTACAAATAGGTCTTTTTCTATTTCTTTAAATACTACCTGGTAATAGTGTATTTGTGATATATTGCTATAATCTTACTAATATTTTATTTAACATTTTTGCATCAGTATTCATTCAGGAAATTGGTCAATAGTTTTCTTTCTCTGTTTTTGACCTCCCTAGTTTAGATATCAAAACCATATTTGTGTCATAAAAGGAATTTGGTAGGGCTCCTTTCCATATTTTTCAAATATGTTATATAGTGTTGGGATTAATTGTTCCTTAAATGTTTGGGAGAATTTACTTGTGAATTCTTCCAGTCCTTGGGATTTTTTCTTAGGGAACTCATTGATGACTTGTTCAATTTCCTTTTCTAAGATGGGATTATTAAAGTATTCCAGTTCTCATCTATCAACCTGGACAGTTTATACTCTTGTACATATTCATTCATTTTACATAGATTGTCAGTTTTACTAGCATAAAATTGGGCAAAATTACTCCTAATAATTGCTTTCATTTCATTTTCATTGGTGGTTGTAGCAGCAAGGACCCCAGCATCCCCAGGGTGACTGCCAACACAGGTTCTTAGATCTGCTTTTATAAAGGAAAGCAACTCAAAATGGGTTAACAATCTTGATTTAATCAATCAAACATATCATTTACCTAGTTCAGGGGGGAAAGTTCAGCACCCCAAACTTCAAAGTATACAGACAGAAACATTTCAAGCAGACACGCCTCCAACTGTCCAACCATTACATTCATACTAAATTATAGTTACCAGAGAGGGAAGCATCAATATCTGAGTTTTTCAAAGCCGGGGGGCTCTCAACCACTGCCCAGGGTCTCATCTTGTCAAATCACAAAACACTTCTCAAAGTGAGCCCCAAAACAAAGTCTCACATCAAGGATTATATAGCCTTCTCCTGGGTCAGAGAATGTAACAACCCTCTTGACCCACTGCCAATCACAAACCACCAAAGTGTGGGCATTCCTGAAAAACAAGCCTCCCACCATAGGCTCCAGGTGAACTTTAGCCTAGGGGCAGGGAAGATCTTAAAAATTTACATTCCTATAATAGTGGTGCCCTGACCCTTTTCATTTTTGGTTTTGTTCTTCCTTTTTTAATCAATTTAACCAATCGTTTATGCATTTTATTGATTTCCTGTATTAGTTCAGTGGGTATTAGTTCAGTGGGCTTTTTTTTTAACTCTCAACTTTATTAAATTTTCCTAAGATTTTCAGGATTTTCATTTTGGTGTTTAATTGGAGATTCTTAATTTGTTCTTTTTCTAGTTTTTTAAAAAGATTTCCATGACCAATTAATTGATCTGTTCTTTCTCTCTTTTATTGATATGTGGATTTAGAGATATAAAATTTCCCCCAAGTACTACTTTGGCTGAAGCCCACAGATTTCAGAATTTTATCTTGTTATCATTACCTTTAATGAAATTGTTGTTTATATGATTTGTTCTCTGACCCACTCATTCTTTAGGATTTTATTAGTTTCCAATTATCTCTTAATCTATGCTTCCACAGCCCTTTATTGAATGAAATTTACTGCATTATGGTCTAGAAAGGGTGCATTTAGTATTTCTACTTTTCTGCATTTGTTTGTGAGATTTTTGTGCCTCAATACATGGTCAATTTTGTGAAAGTGCCACTGAAAAAAAGTACATATATTTTTTGTTCCCATTCAGTTTCCTCTAGAAGTCTTTCATATTTAACTTTTCTAAAATTCTCTTCATCTCCTTAGCTTCTTATTTATTTTATGGTCAGATTTATCTAGCCCTGAGAGAGCAAAGTTGAGGTCCCCCAGTAATATGGTTTTACTATCTGTTTCCTCCTGTAATTCACTTATCTTTTCCCTTAAGAATTTGGATGCTATGCCTTTTGATGCATATATTGCATGTTACTTCATTATTTATGGTGCCTATTAGCAACATGTAGTTTTCCTGCTGATTTCTTTTAATTAGGTCTATTTTTGCTTTTCCTTTGTCAGAGTGCATGATTGCTGCCTCTGCCTTTTTTACTTTAGTTGAAGCATAATAGATTCAGTTCTAGCTTTTTATTTTAAATCTGCCTATATCTCTGTTTCAAGCGTGTATCTTGTAAACAATATATTTTGGGGTTCTAGTTTCTAATCCATTCTGATATCTGATTCCATTTTTTTGGGTGAATTTATCCCCTTCACCTTCACAGCTATGATTACTAACTGAGTATTTTCTCCCATCCTATTTTCTTCTGTTTCTTCTTTCTCTTTTTTTATCCTGTCCCTCCTCTAAAGTCTGTTTTGCTTTTTGACAGTGACTTTTTCTTATCAACCCTACCTCTTATTGCCCTCCTTTTTTTTCTTTTCCCCTTCCAATCCTACTTACTTGTTGGGTAAGACAGTTTTCTCTTATTAATTAAATATGCTTGGGGGAGGGGGGCCAGAGCCAAGATGGTGGAGAAAAGCAAAGATTTTCCTGAGCTCTCCCCAAAACCCTTCCAAACAATTTTAAATAATGCCCCAAAACAAGTTCAGAAGTAGCAGAATCCACAAAAGAATTGGGGTAAAACAGTTTTCCAACCCAAAATAACATAGAAATTCTATAGAAAAGGTCTTTTGCACCAGGGTGAGAGTGCTGTGAGAGTGGAACATAATCCAATGTAGGCCAAGTACCAGCCAAACAGCAGTAGACCTTGTGAGTGTCTCAATCAGTGGTGGCAGTTATAATTTCCAGCATTCTCAGTCCACTGACAGTCAGGAGGTTGAACAACTAGTCAAAAGGAGATTGCAGAGGTCCTTTTGATGGCACTAGGGGGAGGACTTTGATGTATTGCCAGTGCTTGGATCTGGGTCACAGTCCTGGATTTCAGGCCCAGCACAAAAAGAGTGTAGCAGCAAGCACCCCAAGCATCCTCAGGGTTGCTGCCACCACAGTTTCTTGGATCTGCTTTGATAAAG
>NW_027185771.1:31284905-31315302 GCF_028583685.1 Petaurus breviceps papuanus
AAGAAAGAAAGAAAGAAAGAAAGAAAGAAAGAAAGAAAGAAAGAGAGAGAAGAAAGGAAGGAAGGAAAGGAAGGAAGGAAGGAAGGAAGGAAGGAAGGAAGGAAGGAAGGAAGGAAGGAAGGAAGGAAGGAAGGAAGGAAGGAAGGAAGGAAGGAACTGCTGATATTCTATAACATCAGGATAAAATAGAAATTGAGGAATTCCACCAGTAATCTCCTGAATGAGAACCCAAATTGAAAACTGCCAGGAATATTATAACCAAATTCTGGAGTTCTCAGGTCAGAGAGGATGTTGCAAGCAGCCAGAGGAAACAATTCAGGTATCATGGAGACACAGTCAGGATAGCATCAGATTGAGCAGCTTCTATACTGAAAAATCAGAGTACTTGGAATGTGATATTCCAGACGACTGAGTTAGGCTTACAACCAGGAATCACCTACCCAGCAAAACTGAGTATAATCCATGAGGGGAATGGGTGAATGTTTGATGACATAGAAGAATTCCAAGCATTCTTGCGAAAAGACCAGAGCTAAATAGAAAATTTTACTTTTTAAAAATTTATTTTTAGTTTTCAACATTCATTTCCATAAGATTTTTAGTTACAGATTTTCTCCCCATCTCTCCCCTATCCCTACCCCAAGATGGCAAACATACTGATTACCCCTTCCTCCATTCTGCCCTCTCTTATATATTCCTCATTTCCCTCTTCCACCCTTCTCCCTTCCTTTCTTGTGGGGTAAGATGGATTTCTATACCCCATTGACTGTATATCTTATTTCCCAGTTGCATATAAAAACAATTTTTTTAACATTTGTTTTTAAAACTTTGAGTTCTAGATTCTCTCCCTTCTTCCTTCCTCACCCACCCTCACTAGGAAGACAAGCAATTCAACATAGGTTATACATGTGAAGTTATGCAAAACATTTCCATAGTAGTCATATTGTGAAAGACTAACTATATTTCCCCCATCCTATCCCACCCCCCATTTATTCTGTTTTCTCGCTGGACCCTGTCCGTTTTCAAAAGGGTTTGCTTCTGACTACCCTCTCCCCCACTCTGCCCTCCCTTCTATCATCCCTCCCCATTATCCTCTTCTCCCCTACTTTCCTGTAGGGTAAGATACCCAGTTGAGTGTGTATGTTATTCCCTCCTTAAGTCAAATCCAATGAGAGTAAGGTTGACTCATTCTCTTTCATCTCCCTACACTTCCCCTACAGTGTAACAGCTTTCTCTTGCCTCTTTTATGTGAGATGATTTACCCTATTCTATCTCTCCCTTTATCCTTCTCCAATATATTCTCTCACCTTTTAATTTTAATTTTTAGATATCATTCCTTCATATTCAACTCACCTGTAACCTCTATGTATACATATACATATAGATACATACAAACACACATATATATACATATATATACACCCATAAACTCACCTACACATATATGTATATATACATATATGTGTATATATACATACATATGTCTGTATGCATATGTACATATATATTCCCTTCAACTATCCTAATACTGAGAAAAGTCTCATGAGTTACAAATATTGTCTTTCCATGTAAGAATATAAACAGTTCAACTTTAATAATTTCCTTATGATTTCTCTTTCCTGTTTACCTTTTCATGCTTCTATTGATTCTTGTATTTGAAAGCCAGATTTTCTGTTCAGCTCTGGTCTTTTCATCAAGAATGCTTGAAAATCCTTTATTTCACTGAACATCCATACTTTCCCCCTGAAGTATTATACTCAGTTTTGCTGGGTAGGTGATTCTTGGTTTTAATCCTAGCTCCTTTAACCTCCAGAATATCATATTCCAAGCCCTTTGATTCCTTAATGTAGAAGCTGCTAGATCTTGTATTGTCCTGATTGTGTTTCCACAACACTAGAATTGTTTCTTCCTGACTGCTTGTACTATTTTCTTCTTGACCTGAGAATGCTGGAATTTGGCTATGATATTTCTAGGAGTTTTCTTTTGGGGATCTTTTTCTTTTTTCTTTTGCTTTTTGGATGGCAATTGGGGGTTAAGTGACTTGCCCAAGTTCACATGGCTAGGTTTTTGTTTATGTGTGTTAAATGCCTGAGGCCAGATTTGAACTCAGGTCCCTGACTTCAGGATGAGTGCTCTACTCACTGCACCACCTAGCTGCCCTTGGGGATATTTTTCAAGAGATGATCAGTGAATTATTTCAGTTTCCATGTTACCCTCTGGTTCTTGAACATCAGGGCAGTTTTCCTTGATAATTTCTTGGAAGATGATGTCTAGGCTCTTTTTTTGCTCATGACTTTCAGATAGTCCAATAATTTTTAAATTATCTCTCCTGGATCTATTTTCCAGGTCAGTGGTTTTTCCAATGAGGTATTTCACATTGCCTTCTATTTTTTTCATTCTTTTGGATCTGTTTTTATAATATCTTGATTTCTCATAAAGTCATTAGCTTCCATTTGCACCAGTCTAATTTTGAAGGCATTATTTTCTTCAGTAAGCTTTTGAAGTTCCTTTTCTGTCTGGCCAATTTTGCTTTTTAAGGCATTCTTCTGCTCATTGGCTTTTTGGACCTCTTTTACCATTTGAGTTAGTCTATTTTTAAAGTGTTATTTTCTTCAGTCATTTTTGGGTCTCCTTTAGCAAGCTGTTGACTCATTTTTCATGATTTTCTTGCATCACTTTCATTTCTCTTCCCAATTTTTCCTTTACTTCTCTTACTTGATTTTCAAAATCCTTCCTGAGCTCCTCTATGACCTGCAGCCAGTTCATATATTTCTTTGAGGTTGTCAATGCAGGAGTTTTGGCTTTATTGTCTTCTGGTTCTATGTTTTGATCATCTTTGTCACTAAAGAATGATTCTGTAATATGATTTCTCTTCCTCTCTTTGCTTATCTTGCCAGTCAATTACTTGACTTTTGAGCTCTTTGCCATGGTAGATCTCTGGAGAGTGCTGTGTCCCAAATTTCTGGGGTTTTTCTCAGCTGTTGTCATAGCTTATAGGCACCTGCCTCAGAAGTATTAGGAAGACCCTCTCCACAGCTGCCACAAGCTCTCCCACACCAGCACTCCTCAACCTAGGACTACCACCCAAGACTGCAGCCCAGATCCAAACAAGGCAAAGCAAGAGAATCCTTCCTCAGCACCAGCAAAGAGATTCCAGCATTTGCATTCTGATCAACCACTTGCTCCCCCCACCATCTGTGGGCCTGGAGTTCCGGAAGCAGCAGCAGCCACCTCTGCCACCCCAAGGGCAGGGGCTGGACCATACTCTTCTCTCTCCCAGGTCCAACAGAGTTTCCCCACTGACCTTTTACCTTCTCTTTGGAATTTATGGGTTGAGAAATCTGGAGACCACCACAACTGCAAGTGTTTCAGTCCCCTGAGGTCTGCTCTGGCCAATCTGTGCTGTGGCCTGCACAAGACTGTACTCCACTCCCAGCCAGGTGCAATAGACCCTTCCTGTCGACCTTCCAGGCTGCCTTCAGTGGGAGATTTATTTCACTCTGTCATTTTGTCGATTCTGTAGCTCTAAAATTTGTTTAGAGTAATTTTTTTTTACAGGTATTGGAGGTGGTTGGGGCATGAGCTCAAGCAAGTTCTTGCTTTTACTCTGCCATCTTGGCACTACCCCCCCAAAATTTCACTTTCAAATACAAGATTCAAGAGAAGCATGAAAAGGTAAACAGGAAAGAGGAATCATAAGGAACTTGTTAAAGTTAAATCGCCAGGGTGACCAGGTAGCACAGCGAGTAAGAGCACCGTCTCCAGTGTCGGGATGACCTGGGGATCAAATCCGGGCTCAGACACTTAGCACCTACCCAGAAACACCTGGCCATGTAACCTTGAGCAAATTACTTAACCTCAATTGCTTAGGGGCAGCCAGGTGGCTCAGCAAGTAAGAGCACTGGCTCCAGTGTCGGGATGACCTGGGGATCAAATCCGGGCTCAGATACTTAGCACTACACCCAGAAATAATAACTGGCCATTTAACCTTGAGCAAGTTACTTAACCCTGATTGCTTAAAAAAAAAAGTTAAATCATTTACATTCCTACATGGAAAGATATTTGTAATCATATGATCTTTCTCATTATTAGGCTTGTTTGAAGGAGTATATATATATATGTATGTATACACATATACATATATATATATATATACACACACACACATACACACACAGACAGGGAACATAAAATTCAGGGTGAGAGGAATATACTAGGAGAAAGAGAAAGGAGGAAGTAGAATGGGGTAAATTAACTCATATAAAAAGGCAAGAAAAAGCTTTTACAATGAAGGGGAAAAAGGGAGAGGTAAGGAGGAATGAGTAAACCTTATTCTCATCAAAATTGTCTCACAGAAGGAATAACATATCTACTTAATTGGGTATAGAAATCTATCTTACCCTACCGAAAGTGGGGGATGAGGGTATAAGAGAATTGGGTGGGGGTGATAGAAAGGAGGGCAGATTAGGGGAAGGGGCAGTCAGAAGCAAAATACTTTTGAGGAGGGGCAGGGTGGAAGGAGAGAGAGAATAGAATAAATGGAGGGAGGAAATAGGATGGAGGGAAATACAGTTAGTCTTTCACAATATGACTATTATGGAAGTGTTTTGCATAACTACACATGTATAACCTATATTGAATTGTTTTCCTTCTCAATGGGAGGTGGGGAGGAAGAAAGGGAGAGAATTTGTAACTCAAAGTTTAAAAATGAATGTTATAGCCTTTTCCCCAAGATGGCACTGAAGGCAAAGAAGGAAGCTGTTGTCCCCCCCAAGAAAGAAGCCAAGACCAAGGCCTTGAAATCCAAGAAGGTGGTGCTGAAGGGTGTCTACAGCCACAAAAAGAAGAAGATCCGAACATCCCCCACATTCCAGCGACCCAAGATACTGAGACTTCAAAGGCAGCCCAAATACCCTCGCAAGAGTGCCCCTCACAGAAACAAGCTCAATCACTATGCCATCATTAAGTTTCCCTTGACCACCGAGTCTGCTATGAAGAAGATTGAGGACAACAGCACCCTAGTCTTCATTGTGGACTTCAAGGCCAACAAGCATCAGATCAAGCAGGCTGTAAAGAAGTTGTATGACATCGATGTGGCCAAGGTCAACACACTGATCCAGCCTGATAGAGAGAAGAAGGCCTATGTCCATCTTGCTTCACACTATGATGCTTTAGATGTTGCCAACAAAATTGGAATCATCAAACTTGCTGTGTCCCATTCCACCTACAATAAAAAGTTTTCCAGAATAAAAAAAAAAATGAATGTTATAATTGTTTTTACATGTAACTGGAAAAATAAAATTCTAAATAAAAATGGGGAAAAAAACATGAATGCTTTGTTGAAACATCCAAACCCAGCATAGGAGGGGTATAGCCATTCAGTCAGGGATAGTCACATGAGGTAGTGGCTTGGAAAGTAGTAGGAAGTACTCTCTGGTATAAGGCCCACGGTCTCTGTAGGTTTTTTTAAAAAGGGTATATAATAGTAGTTATTATGCTGATGATGGGATAATGGGGTCAAAGTACACAAATCAGTAGTAAAAGAGGGGATTTTTTTTAATTTCCCAGGAAAACTTCCTCATGATGAAGAAGGTAGAATTTTAACTATGCACATCAGCAAGTTTGCTAGAGAGTTTCAGCAGTCTTTTATAAGTGGAATTGAATGCAATTGAACCCCTAAGCATACCAGTTGTGATAACAGGATACAGTCCTAGGAGAGGAGGACCATAGATTCCTCTGATTATTTACTAGTGCAATCTTAGGTTTTATAAGGAGAGGACAGGGTCTTTTTCAGGTGCAGTAGGATTATTTTACCACCCTTGGTGTTATAAGCAAGGAGGTAATATGATATGGCTAAGGATAGGATCCTTCCATGGGGCGTGGAAGCTTCCAGCTGTTCTGTATTCTAGAAAAGGCATGGTGTAGAAGGGAGAAGTATGTCTAAAGCATAGTATATTAAGCCTTGGGCATAGTAGAGACCAAAAACAAGCACAAAAAAACCAACAACCCCAAAATTCTATTTAAAAATGAATTACTATTATATGATCGGTTGCACTTAAGGAAACTTTACCCACTGAAGATCATGTCTGGATGACTGATCCAAATCTGTGCATAGGCAGCCCTTCAGGAAACTGGTAGAGGGGGTAATAGGTCCCTTCTCAAATGCACAGTGATCCACATGTTCTGTTAACTATGATTAGCTTCCCTGATCCATATCTATCATACTTCCCATTTGTCTTCATTATGAAAGGCTCATCTTAAACAAAACTTTCAAGACTGAATTGAACTTGGGATATTTTCAATATGGATACTTCCCCCAATGATACAACCAATTCGTGCCTTATAATCCTTTGAAACTTTTGATGTTTTTTAACCTCTTACTGCATGACTAGCCACCTTCTTTTCCAGTCATACAGTTGTTGATTAACAATGCATTCAAGCCTACTCTCAACCACCATGCACTTCGCCATTGCTCTGTGTTAGTTCTTAATTTAGTTCTTCAGATACTGTGACACCTCGTGACTCAACATTACACAGCATAATAAGAAAAACATTAATGTTTAAAAGATGGACCTTTGTTTGAGCGAGAAACTGGACATGTTAAAAAGCATTACACAGCCTTCCAAAGGCAATTCAATGCACTTACCTCCTGCTGTTCAATTTTTGGTACAGCTTATTGTCCATGTGCAGTGTCCATCCAAGTTCTGTGTCCTTATGAACTATCTTTATAGGTTAACCATCCAAACATATATCATATTCTGGACAACTAATACTTTCTGTCTTCAACTGAACCAAATTAATACCCAACAAATATGTATTCATCTAAACTAGTTGTGGATGGCCAAGTGGAACATTGTCCAAAAAAGTGTAAATTGGACTAGATGACCAACCCACCCATTGCTAAAGTCGCTTCCAACTCTCAAATTCTGTGACTCTGTAAGGTCCTGGACTTGGGTGGATAGTGGGACTGTCCCCAAATTCTTGGAAGATAAGCCCAAGAAAAACTATTTGAATCTCCAAGCAACCTATATGTTGCTGATCTGGTTGAAGACTTCTACCATTTTTGGCCATGGACATGAGATAGTAGAAGGAGGTCAAAGAAGTAGCATTAGCTTCAAATTCCTAACTCCAGTACTCCCTAGACAGGTGACCCCAAATGGACAACTCATTTGACCTTTCTAAGACTTTTATTCATCTCTTATAAAATAGGGATAATGAAATTAATTACTTACTTAATAGGGTTGTTGTGAGAATCAACCTAGGTATATATTAGGAGGAGTGAGTTGTGCTAGAGCAGATAAAATTGATCCACTAGCGCTGCTTGTTAAAATGTAAGTGTGAGCATTGAAAATTGGCATATACAAAAATTGGGGCATGAATGATTGTTTTGTTGATTCTCTAGAATTAAGAAAATTACAGAGAAAATGTTAATAATGCAGATTAAACTTAAAAGTATGTCATGTGTACATTTTTTTTGGAGAGCCACTTGTTAAACACTTACCAGCAAACTGTGTACAAAGTATTTTTTAAACATTAAAGTGTTAGTGACATTTTAAACATGAAAGTAATAATTGTTTTTATAAAGTTGTAGAGGCATTTTAGAAGGAGAACTACTGTCCAAGCCCACAGCTGTGGTTCATTCAGCTGAGTTGGAAGTGTAAACAGCACATGCCACCGTGAAGTGATGTTTCCTGAGGCTGCTTCTTTGAAAGAAGCAAATCATCATGCTTTTTCATGTCATATTCCTTTCTTCATATCATTCTAGTGGATCTACTCTGTGTGCATTTAGTGTCTCACCTCATCTGATATTTTCCTGCTTGGCCCTTGGTTGTGGTAAAAAAACTTTTAGATTGTTTCTGGTTATTTGAAATTCCTGAATGGAGAATAGTGCTTAGATGCCATATATGTCTTAGTGCTTCTTAACTCTAACTTGTTAAGCAAAGCCATTCAGTGGAGGTGGGAGAGGAGGAAGACTTTTTTTATGACCTAACATTATGGAGTATAAATTATTTTATAAATGACTATTGATTAATTGTTATTATTCTTGTGTGTCTTATAAATGAAAACCCTAGGAAAAAGTACTTTTATGATGTGGGGAGTTTAGTTGGTGAAAGTAGGGGTGAGAAAGAGATTAAATATTGCAGCCAAGGCATCCAGATTTGGTGGTGGCCGTATTTTTGTGGAATTCAGGCCCACAATAGGGAAAAATACTGAGATTTAACTGATTTTGATGTATCAGCAATGTGATATAGCAGCCAAAAAGATAATGGGACCTTGGGATGCTTAAGAAAAGTTTCGTTCAGTTTGGGGGCTATGGAATAATAATGATTCCTAAAAAAAAAAACAGTAGTCTCCAAACTTTTTGATTTAGTAAAAAAAATGTTGAGCACCCCTTTCTATTTATACATATATGAATTTATTTATAAATTACATAATGCTTTACTGTACGCATGTTATAAAACATACACAAATACAAATTACAACAAACAGTAGGTTAAAACAGTGAATATAATAACTCTTCAGGAGTCATGTTTTTGCACGAGGACAATCATCATACACAATCCTATTTGGATATTTTGGATAATTTTGTACGAGGACGAGGAACAGCAAGGCCAATCTGGTTGGATTATACAGTGCATGAACAACAGAAACGTATAACAAGGCTAGAAAGGTAGGTTGGGGCCAGGTTTCGAAGGTCATTAAATGCCAAACATTGGAGTTTATATTTGATCTCAGAATGAACAGGGAGTCGCTGAGGTTTCTTGAATTGGGAGGAATATGGTCAGATATACTTTAGGAAAATCATTTTGGTGGCTGTCTGAAGAATGGATTAGAGTAGGGAAAGACTTGAGGTGGGAAACCAATTATAAGTCTAGTGCCACAGCCACATATTGATCTGGGTAGATAGGGAGTGGGCATATAGGTGGCTGGAGTGGTTCTTTACCAATGACATCTGCTTAGGTATGGCTATAGGTAACAAGTAGGGTTTGAGTTATAACTACCCTGAAGGGTTTACCCCCATACCAGAGGGGAAGTTATAGGCTTACATACCCGTGGGAGGGTGAAATGATAATTGTTCAGAGATAAGGCATGAAGAGTAGTAGGCTGTATTAAGCCCCAATATTGGCTGCTGGAGGAAGGGTGCACTGATAGTTGATCACACATCCCTTAGAATCTGAAGACCCCTGCTACAGAGTACACCAAAGTGCTCCCGTCTTTCCCATGCTCCCCCTATCAGTTCAGAGAAGGGAAGTAGGGCCCATATAGCCTAGCCCTAGTATGAATCTTTTATACATAGTGATAATGAATGGCAGGATGGAAACAACCTAGCCAAAGGCATCAGCAAAAGTTACCAAAAGCAGTACGGTCCTGACACTTTTAGAGGAGATTCTCCAAGGCAGAGAGATCAGGACTGGAGATGAGGAGAATGTTTCAAATAAGTTGAGATTTGGCAACTCTTGAGAAGCAGCATATCATCAGACAGAAAACTCTGGGTAAGACAAGCTGGTGCTTAGCCAGGGAAGTACCTGTGGGTAAGAAAGCTTTGGGTTAACAATGGGACCTCGAAGAGATAAGAAAGGACTGTGGGGGGAGAGGGAAGGAGGCAGAGAGGAGAGATCTCCTGAATTTCACCAATAAGCAATTGCTTAAGGTCCCTTTTTATGAGTTATGTCCATTTTAGCAGGAAAAGTACACTAAACACTCAAAGTTGGTAGATTACAAGAAACTAAAACAAATTTCATCTAACCTCAAGGCTCTTTTTACTGAGCCAATCCAGAACCAGGTTTTCACTTGGGTGGGTTTGAATGCATCTGCTAAGATTTTTAGTTTGAGACAACATAGCTCTAGCTAGGCCCCACCTTAATCCATACACATGAGGTTTGACCTTGCTAGAGTACAATAAAGCCAAAGTGGTTGTGTGGATGGGAAAGGAAACTGGAGGAAAGACTTTGATTTTGCAGGCGAGGGAGAGTGTTTCATGTCTTTCAAGAGAAGGAATCTAAATGGAGGCCTAGCTAAGTCACTGATTCCTCTCCTCCTCCCCCCACCAAATGCCTGTATCCCAAGATGGAAAATGTGGAAACCTGGGCTGTCAGCAGAGCCAATACCTGCTATTGTGGAGAGATAGAGTACTTAGCATTTTCTCTCAAAAATTCTCCATCATAATTTTGAAAAAGTCTGGTCCAGAGAGGATGCAGGAAATCACCCATATGTGAGAAAAAAGGAAAAGGCTCAAGTTTTGCCAAGGTACAGATATTTGCTGTCATACAAAGTACAGAATGCTCTGTCTATAAGACTTCACACAGTATACATACCAGCTCAGGATATAAGATTCCCCCAAAGGACTTGTTTAACATGAAGGAATATAAATGCAGTGCTCCATTATTTCAATACCATCCCCTCTCACTTTCCTTCCTTCAAAGACAACAATCCAGCAAGTTCTACTTCTACAAGCTTTTAGGCGCTGGCTTTGTACAACCCCAGAATGAGTGAGAAGCTGGGGGCTTCATCAAAGCTATTGACAACAGCTATTTTACCATCCCCTAAACTCAATTATCCTGGTTCCTTATTGTCACTAATACATGCCTGGCCTGAAGTAAGGAGGAAAGATTGCTCATTTCAATTGGTAATGACTAGCATGTGGGGCTTTAGCATTGAGAAAATGAATTTGTAGTGTCTCTACCCACACCCAAAAGTAGAAAGTTTATGCCTAAATAGAAGGGGGCTCAGGCCAGTCCCTGTCTTAAACACATACCCCAATATTTTTCTGTCTCAAACCTGGGAAGAGGAGAAATCTAAAATCCTCTAACAACATAAAGGAATTAAACTACATAGTTTCTACACTCTCTTCCATCCCTAACACTTTGATCCTATGATAATCTTGTCACATGGAGTGATAAGCCATGAAAAATAACAAAAAACAAAAACAACTCAAATGGTCTTCTTCCACTTCTGCAGAGAAGATGCTATAGTTTTTATGATATCTTAAAATTTGCTTACCTATTGGTACTCTAAATATTAAATCTTTGTCTAGTGACAAAAACTTGACAAATTATTAGAGACACTAACCCATATCAATACTGGTATTCTTTTAATAAATAAAACCAGTTATCAAAAGAAATCTTTAGCTAAATATGATTGTGTCTCAAAGGTTCTCCTTGGATGTGAACCAAAGGAGTTAGTACAGTTGGCATTTCCATGCACCCAAAAGTGGTGGTAAAAATATCATTTCATGGGATAATTGATCATCTTCATTTTGCAGTGCTCCTGAAAAGCATAAATAAAATTACCACAATGGAGATAACTGCATCTTAAGCAGTATTATCTTCTGCAGAAGATGAAGAGGTAGAAAAATTCTATGAAGAACAGGAAAAGATCTGCCAAACTAAGTCAGCATAAATTTTGAATGCTTAATAACTTCCATACATGAAAAGATGGGCACAGGAAAGGATAGCAAATAAGACATCAGAAACTATGGTCAGAGTTTAATAAACAAAAGAAGCCAAAGCTTGTAGACTACTCAGAATTAATGTTTATATCTTATGAATTCTCTCTTTAAGAAAAGAGGAACCTTGGGGTGGCTAGGTGGAGCAGTGAATAAAGTGCTGGCCCCTGGTTCAGGAGGTCCTGAGTTCGGTTCCAGCCTCAGACACTTAACACCCCCACAAAAAAACTAGCCAGTAACCCTGGGCAAGTTACTTAACCCCAATTGCCTTCCAAAAGGCAAAAAAAAAGAAAGAAAAGAGGAACCAGAAAAGATTAACATATCAAAAAATGGTAAGACCTTGTGATAGTAATGGCAATTAAAGATTCCCCTGTATTGGCTTGGTTTTCAAATTGATTGTGTTAAAACCCAGAGCTTGTTAATCCCACCTGTGGGATGGACTTTTTGATGTGAAAAGAAAGTCCTGAACTGGGAGGAGCTGGTGATGTAGATTTGGAGAGACACTAGAGAGAGGCGGAAGATCTTTTTGGAAGCAGCACCTCGTGGAGAGAGAGAGACTAAGAGAATTGCTGGTGGCCTCTTTGAATTGCCCTGGACTTTTGAGACCTGCCCCCTGAGCTGCCAAGGACTGAGGAGACATGGCTGTTTTGCTGGTACTTTGTCTGTCTGTTTTGATGTTGTTTTGCCAGATTTGTCCACTGGTGAAAGACTGTCCTGTTGAAGAAGTCCTGGAACCTGGCTGTTCGCTAAGAAGCCCTGAGACTGTCCTGCAGACAGAGAGTGAATACTGTCCACTGGTGAGGGACAGTGCTGTTGTTGCAGGGGTCTGGAGACTGTCCTGCAGACAGAGTGAATACTGTCCACTGGTGAAGGACAGTGCTGTTGTTGCAGGGGTCTGGGAGCCTTTCTGTTGGTTCGGAGGCCCTGAGGAGGAATTTTCTTGTTGTATGTTTGCAGAGGTCCTGGGAGAGGGCTTTGCTGATGTGTTCAGGGGTTCTGGGACTGTTCTGCAGACAGAGGATGGATTCATGAGGGGACTGGCAATGTATCTTGTGGCCTTGCTGAGCCTTGTCTCCCCAGGAACTAAGATTGCTAAGAACTTGCCTCATGTCAAGATGAAGAAAAGACCTCCATTTGGGTATTAAGTGCTGTGTTTAAACTTGATGTAACTCTGGGGTAGATTCAATTGTGATCCAGGGGTGGGGAACTTTTGACCTTATGTTTGGAAACTAATCTCCATTTGAGAAGAGGGGCTTTGTGGTAGACTTAATTAAGGTATAGCCTAGGGGTGGAGAAGTATTTAGAACAGAGACTTTGTGATTGATTGAATGATTGGAAGGTCCTGGGGTGGGGTAGTACTTGGAGATTATTTAATCACGCTTAGTAAATGCTGTATTTGGAATGATGTCATGTTTTGATCTTCTCTGTTCTTGGTTTGTCACTGAATAAAATGGAGAGCACCTATGCTGGTATTTTGAACCTGGGAAGTTGCCTTTCTTTTGGCATTACATTACAGACCCTAAAGATATACAATTGAAGATGATGATGCTGACTGCCATTAAGAGCATTAACAAGTCCTCTTCAATGAAATCTATGATTGTTCCAAGAGATTGGCCTAAAAATCCATATATGAAGAACTAAGCGGCTGAAAAGTACATGTTGTCTGATCTATGGCATACAGTTAGATAACTTGCCCATGGAGTTAGTATAGTAGTACACATATCTAGGACAGGCATTGTATAGGACAGGATACTGACTCTGGTCTATAGTTAAATAGGTAGAAACAAGGTTGGATTATATTTGGAAAAGTGCATAGAGATGTTTAATATTCTGAAACTGCCCCCAAGAGAAAAATTCTAAAACCAATGTTCTTCCAATGGTGTTTATGGTTATAAACCTTAGAACACTCTTTGAAGAATCAAAATTTTGGGTGATCCAAAGGACAGTAGAGTACATTGAATATATTACCAGCATATAAAATAAGTCATTGCTAATAATATGCTGTCAGAAGACCAACCTACATAACTAGGAAAAGGCTCATCAGTAGTGATATCACTACTGACTGTAGTGATATCACTACTGACTGTAGTGATAAATGCTGGTGGAGACAAGAGGGAATCAAAGAAGTAATATACTTGGACGTATTACTAGCAATGACCTATATGCTACAAGTGGCTTAAGGCAATCAGCAAATCATCTAATAAATTTAAGATAGAAAAAGAAGGTGGGTTAGTCATATAGCAAGAGTAAGAGGTAAGAGAGGGCACTTTAAATGTAGCACTTTACCTACAAAATGTGAAAAGTCCTACAGGAACACCTCTAACATGAATCTTAGACCTTGTTTGGAATATTTATGGAATTACAAGGATAGGAAAAACACAGAATGAGATGTAAATGTGTTACTGTCTTGACTTATGGAGAGAATACAAAAATGGACGAGATCACAGATCCACTGACTTCAAACTAAATTGTGTTTAGAAAATAAAAATTTAGCATATATTTGGGGAGTGTAAATAAAAAATGAGGAATATATACTTTTCCTTTATCTATATACTTTTTAATACTTCAAAGGATACTTGATTTTTTCATTATGAGCACTCTATCCATTGGTAAAAATGCAATTCTGACATATTTTATACACATTTCTATTTTAAGTTCTTCCACAAAATATCCATCAGGGATCTGCCTGATGTACTATACAGCTTTGTTGTGAAACAAGCCTAATTAAGAAACTAAGACCATTCTAGTAAGTAATTCAGACTCAGAATTAAAATGCAATGAAACATTTGTGGACCATATATAATTCAACAAAAAGAAATTTACTTAAAGAAAATTTTAAAGATACAGTCACTGATTCATAAAGACATTACTCACCTCAACCTTCACCTCTGACATTCTGGCAAATGCAGGTCAGAAAGATATAATTTTTTTTTTTTGAAGCAATCGGGGTTAAGTAACTTGCTCAAGGTTACACAGCCAGTTATTTCTGGGTGTGGTGCTAAGTATCAGAACCTGGATTCCATTCCAGATCATCCCAACTCTGGGGCTGGTGCTCTTACTCGCTGAGCCACCTGGCCACCCCTAGAAAGATATAATTATTGACTCACAAGTCATTCAGGATTCTGATAAACCTGAGAAGCACCAGCTCCCCATAGGCTGAACTTTTTATGCATCAGATAGCCTGGAAACTATACTACTGATTCATGCCCTACTTCCCTGGATCAATCAACTCCATAGGATGCCTTCCTTTCCCCTTTAAAGTAAAACCAGTCCAGCCTACATAGAGGATGTCCCTGCTACTACAACCTTTCTCTTGGTCTTTTTAACATTTTATATGCAACTGTGTAGTACTTGTTTCGTACAACTATTATCCCTTGTCTTGTTATACAACTGGCCTAATTCTTTTTCTCATTGGGTTTTCTTGAGAATGGTTCTTACAATTCATTGTTAATATGCTGCAGTGAATTACATTCCTCTTGTATCTATATGTTGTCCTTAGGATCACTAAAATCTTGATCTTTCTAGGATTACACTTCATGTTCATGCTAATATAACATAAAATTGACAAAGGACCTGTGATTTCATCAAGGTAGCAAACTTCTATGATGGGAACTCCTTCTACCCACTCAAGTTGCAGATCCAAACTATTGATGACTACATAAAGAAGTCTTAGGTTGCTGCTTATAGGCACATGGTGACCTGCCCAAAGCTACATAGATAATAAGTACCAAAGTGGAAATTTCAACCCAGGTCTTCCTGTCAGCCATATGACAGTATTGGGAGAATACTGGCATTGAAAAGATAGGCTTTTGTTGCAAGAAGAAACTTTACTGAAAATTCTGTGTATAATTTCCCCAAAGCAAACCAAAATGTCTTCAATTCTTAACCTAGTTTGCTATCTATCTACAGTACCCATCCAAGGTATATATAGCAAAAGACCAATTCAGTGGACCAACTCTCCAACTGAATGTTATAATTTGGGCGATATACATTCTATGCTGGGAGTGTGGACGCTCAGCCAATCTCTTGAATGGCTGTAGATTTCAATGAAAAGGTCCTGTGGTGGTGATACAATTATTACAATGGCATCTGCAAACAGTAACATCTGAGGAATTTCACTAGAGAGAATACCTCATCCACTTGGACTTGGGACTGCTGTACAAATTATCCAACACTGATAAACACCTTTGGTAGTATATGTCACTCTGTTTAATGAGGCACCTGATATTTATGCTCAAGGATCACAAAAATGTTTTCACTGTATTTGTGGTTGCAATGATCAAGAAATGTCTTTAACTTGAATGTTTGCTCATTTTTTTCCACTAATTTTTTTTTATTATGGTTATTATCTATTTGATTGTGGCTTGAGAAAATTCTAGTTTTGTTTCAAATTCTGTTGTTGGAGGGTGAGGTCCCAATACCTTCATTTCCCTTTTTGACAGGGTTATAAGCCTATTTGTATGGAAGGAATGTTGTAGACATAGATTACCTGGAAGTCAACAAAGGGCTTTCTCAATATGCCTGTGTACAAGATGAAGAAATAAAGACTGGACTCACATTTATATAGGACCTTAAAGTTTACAAAGTGCTTTCCTTATAACAACCTTTTGAGATTGATAGCGTTGCTATTATGTGAATGATTTTGTCATTTTGTCCACTGCTATATTCATAAATGTCTGTGATTTTTTAAATAATTCCCAGGAGTTGGCTGTTACACAAAACAGTGACAGGACTTGCTAATTTAAATCTAATATGCCAAATGCTACCGTCAGAAGCAAGATAGGAACTAATGCCCTAATCAGTCTAACTTCAACACTCTCTCTACTGTGCCACACTGGTACTGCCACTGCTGAGTTTTCCTGGACTCAAAAGATTCCCTCTAATTTAAATATGGACTAGATTAAGGTAGCAAAAAGAGAATCAGACAAATATAACAGGAGTTTGAGAAATGACTGATATCTTGGGATCCATAGTTCAGAGTAAAAATAATTTCCTCATAGCCCTGAGGATAATTTGGAATTTTGTAATCGTTGAGCCAGAATCAAAACTTCATTCATACCTAGAAATTTTCAAAGAGACAAAGTGAGAGCACAGAGAATTGACTCACAGGAAGGAATAGAGAGATAGGGTCCTCAGCTCTGCCTAGGACTTACGGACTATAGGATGTTTGTCTGGGGCCTAGAAACACCAGTAATCAAACAACATTACTTATTACAAATGAGATAACAAATAGAAGGTGCTTTGCAAACTTTAAAGCAGTATATAAATGCTAGCTATTTATTATTAATCCATTTTGGGAATCTCATACTTCTTCCCTTGTGTTAATCTGATCCTAAGGAGGAGGGAGACAGAAATTTCATTGAGATTTATATGTGCATCAACAGGGATTCTTTGGGAAAATTTCAGGTGCCTTATCATGAAGGGACCCAGAGGAAATATTTGTTTGGACTTCCAGGAGAATCATATAAATGTAAAAGATATTTAATGTGTCCTAAATGTGAAAGGGACACCTAGAGATGTTTGGTCTGGACCTCCAGTTGGATTGCTCTATTATACTAAAGAGAATCATGGAGGAGTTTTTACAGAGTCCAGTTTGGTTTGTTACCTGAGGATAAGAGGGATCACATCCAGTCAATCCAGGTGGATAATCCCTATTGGGGAGTGCTTCACATGTTTTGAGTTCTGTAGGTTACTGTCTTCCTATAGGCCTTGTCAGTCTCCTCCATGGGGGTAGTTTAGGGTATGATCTTTTCTTTATTCAGAACCATCTCCTTCTCTATTCCCCTTTTCTCTGGAGATATAATCAACTACACATAGCCTGTGGCTAATCAATAATTAGCTAGCTTGTTAGGACAGGGGCAGTATGACAGCCCTCAAGTCCATGTGAATACCCTTCTCTGCTATGTTATGGAATTTATATCAAATAAGAAGTATAACAAAATTAATAGCTTAAAGTCCTCTGCAAAATTTCTAACATTTAGGTAAAGATTTGGCTCTCTGTCCTAATTTAAATTTTGGTCTATCTCCAGCCACCTCCTGTCCTCTTTATATTTGAAACAAGATCAAGTTATAAGCAATGTTTAGATAAAAACAAAAACAGAAATGGAGCATATTTCAATTTCTATTACTGGAAAATCACAGAAAAGGAATGTTGGAAGGGCAGACTTTTGGGGGAGAACTGCCAACAGTCCTTGAAGAAATGAATAAAACAAGTAAGTTTAGCCCAAGTTCTCTGTTCTGAAATGTCCAATCACCCATCTTGATCTCTTCCTTCCTTCTCTGCTGCAGTTCCAGCCTCCTTTCAAATTTTTTCTGACAGTTTTTTCTACTTTCCATTCAGCTTACTAAGTCCCAGGTGAGGTTAGGGACCCATTTCCCCATTCCTTTCAATCTGTTCTTTTGTAGGCTGACAAATTCCTCTTCCAACTCAGTCTAAATTACTCTCAGAAAAATGCATCCCAGTCAGTTTTTTAAGCATGTATTATACAAGTATAGCATAGGGAGACATAGCTGGAGAATGTTAGTGGACTGCAAATTCTACAGAGCCAGCAGCAGTGTGACATAACACCTAACTCTACCCTACCTGATACCACCCAACAAAAAAAGTCCTATTACTATCTTGGACTTCATTAGGAGAGATAGAATATCCAGAAAAATAAGAGGTGATAATCCCACAGTACTCTACCTGGTCATACCACATCAGGAATATGAAGTTTATTTCTGGGAACTACATATTAGGAAAAACATTGACAAACCATTGAAAAATGGCAACCATAATGGTGAGAATATTGTGTAGACTGACAATAAGAAGATAGATTAACTTAATATTAGTGCCTTTTGAACAAAAGACATAGAGTGCATGCATTTGATTGAGAGAAGGATATGACTTATTTCTTAGGTGACTGATAAACTGTTTATAAGAAAATCTTAACAGAGAAGTTTCACTCTTGCTTTGAGCAAAAGCATTGGAATAAATGAATGGCCTTCCAAACTGACTTTTTAGAATTATAGAATCTCAGAAATAAGAAAGACTTTAGTAGCCACTAAATCAGATCCCTACATGATATATGACAACATTCATTTGTATGTGAGTTCTAATATGTTTAAAATGAAATCTCCTTAAATTATGGGATATTCCATCCTTAAAAACAACTGATGGGGCAAGGAGGGAAGTAATAGAATTATAAAATAAAATTATAATGTAAATTCATACATTTTTTTAAATTTAGGACCAAAATCAAGACTGTGATCTTTGATGTTAATCATCATTCAAATGGAGACTATTTTACATTATTAAATCACAATACATAGACAGACCAAAGTATTAAAAATTCAATGATAGTAAGGGTTAGATCAGGAATTTGAAAGTCTTGGAAAAAAGAAGGGTACAATATGAAGTAGTTATCACTAAAAAGACAGAAGTTCAAGAAACCATACATTGTTTTTAATTGAAGTAGAAAATGAACAACTTTAACTCTAATACTTATTCTTGCTGATAAAAGGAAATTCACACAATGTACTTGCAGTACATACATTTGTTCAATTCTGTTGCACTCAATCCCTTTTTATGTTACAATATGTTCAGTTGAATATTGAAACAAAGTTTTATCTAAAAAAAAACCCTTCAGGTTGAGTAGCTACTGGTATTATCTGAGAGTTCCAGCACCAACAAGAACACTTCCCACTAACACTTGGGAAATGCAATTTTATCTCCCAGGCACCACAGACAGAATCACCAGTGATAAATCAATGACATCTTATATCAACAGTTATCAACTTCTTTGGTTGCAGGAGCCTTTTATACTCATAAAAATCATTGAAGAACCCCCCCCCCAAAGAGCTTTTGTTTATGTGAGTTATATATATCAATATTTATTGTATTATAAATTAATATATCTTAGTATTATTAAGAAAGTAGTCTTGACCTTATGCCACCTTTAAAAGGTCTCAAGGATTCTTGGTGGTCCCTGGACCACACTCTGAAAACCAATGATCCAGGGTATTTAACTAAAAGGTGTTTCAGAAGGAATCTCTTCTATCACATACTTCTTTTGGGGAGTCATTTTCCACTGTGAAGTTTCTGATGTCTGAAAAGTGCCAAACTGGACTTAAAGGCATGACAGCCTGATAAAAACGTAAATGCCACATGCATGGCATTGAAAAGGTTTCTGTCTTATATGAACTCTCTGGTATTTATAAGGCATGGCCTGTCATGAAAGGCTTTCCTAAATTCCTTACATTCATAAGGTTTTTCTCCAATATGAACTCTTTGATGTTGGGCAAGTGCTGTACACTAATTAAAGGTTTTCTCACATTCATTACATGCATAGGATTTCTCTCCAGTGTGAACTCTCCGGTATTGAGTGAGGTGTGCATTACAACTAAATGCTTTCCCACATTCACCACATCCATAGGGTTTCTCTCCAACATGAATTCTATGATGTAGAGTTAGATAGGTACTCCAACAGAAGGCTTTCCCACATTCATTATATCCATAGAGTTTTTCTCCAGTATGAAATCTTTGATGTTTAGTAGAGGATGACCCAGCACCAAAGGCTTTCCCACACTCATTTACATTTATATGGTTTCTCTCCAGTGTAAATTCTCTGACAGTGCACAGAATGTATTTTCCACCTGAAGGCTTTCTCACATTCATTGCATTCATGGTGTTTCTCTCCAGTATGAATTCTCTGATGACAAATAAGGGATGATCTGTCAATGAAGATTTTCCCACATTCATCACATTTATAGGGTTTTTCTCTAATAGGAATTCTTTGATGTTGGGCAAAAGCTGTACTCCGACTCAAGGCTTTCTCACATTAATTACATGCATAGGATTTCTCTCCAGTATGAACTCTCTGGTGTTGAGTAAGCTGTAAATTACACCTAAATGCTTTCCCACATTCACCACATTCACAGGGTTTCTCTCAAGTATAAATTCTCTGATATAGAGTTAGATAGGTACTCCAATGTTCATTACATTCATAGGAGTTTTCTCCAGTATGAATCTTCTGGCATCTGGAAAGATTTGTACTATGAAAGAAGGCTTTCCCATATATGTTACATTCATAAGGTTTCTCACCAGTATAACTCCTCTGATGTTGAGTAAAGTGAGTACGCCACCTGGAAACTTTCCAACATTTATTACATTCATATGGTTTTTCACCAGTATGAATTCACTGATGTTTAATAAGGTATGATTTAATCACCAAAAGTTTTCTCCCATTCATTACATATATAGGATTTGTTCTCTCCACGGATTCTCTTATGTTTAATGAAATTTGAATTATATTTGAAAATTTTCCATAAGTATCATATTTGTAAGGTCTCTCTCTCATAGGAATTCTATGTTGTATAACAAGAATTGAACTTAGACTGATGTCTTCTCCAAATTCATTATACTTAATTTCTCTCTTCCCAGAAAGAGTTTTCTTTTGTGAAATTATTATTTGCCTAAAATGTTGATCCTGGATTCTCCATGGTGTCTCTAACTGGGCATCACATTCATAATCTTCTCCAAACTTGGAGTTGAAGAGATATCCTTTGTAACATGTTCCATTATAATTTTCTGGGATGATTCTTCTTTGAAAATTACTTACTTTGGAGTTGACTCCTTGATTTCAAGCCTAGTCTTCCAGTCTGAAAGAAATAAAATCTGCATATGTCCCTATTCCCTGTCCTAGGAAAAAGTAAATCATTATAAAGTGGAAGAGTGAAACTCACAAGGATTAAAGAGGTTGGAGATAGGGAAGAGGGCTGATGCATTGTGTGACCTGAACAAAGGGAAGTTAAACAAGCTTATTAAGGACTATTGAAACAACTATTCTTGGTTAACCAGATGACATATTAATGAGAGTAGATCTGACTAAATGCAAGTATGAGATGAATTGGAATTAAAGGAAGCAGTCTGGGCTAAGAGTTGAGTCCTATCACCTCATCCCTAGCCGACCTACTTCTAATCCTTCCTGTCCCTCCCAATTATCTATCCAGAACTATCAAAGTAATCTTCTACATTCATGTTTCTTAGAGGGAAGCCCCAAATCTGCAAACCAATAGAACATGACATGAAAGCTTGTGGTAGGCTATGGTCAGGTCTAAAGACATTACAAGTGAAGGAGCATACTGAGGAGGAGATAGGAATTCAAGGGGAAAGTCCTTAGGTTTCAGAGTAGATAGAGTTATAAGCCACATGGGATCTAGGGAATGCTAAGGATAGTAGCCCCTGCCACCTAGGCAGAAAGAGTATAAACATTCTTTGTCTCATACATAATCAAAGATTCTTTGTACCGGTGACATAGTTCCTGGCATCCCCAGGGCCCCATAAAAATCTCCTACCCAAGCAGTTCCCTGTCTTCTCAAACATGACAGATTTTATAGTCCATGCTGGCCATATTTGCCACCATATAAGAATATCTACAGAGATAAAAGGGGAAAAAAGCTTGACTCTTAGTTCAACCACTAAATTTGCCCAGTGTTTGACAACTAAGAATGAAGAAACATCTTCTTTTATAACCCATTTCCTTGTGTTGGATCCATCATTTACATCATCTAGATGCTTAAAATCAATATAGTAGCCATCAGGAAGAAAAAAAAAAGGTGAGATTAAGCTATAAACCAAATTAGTTGTTCCTGAGTTCCTGACTACTCAACTCTCTCCTGTTGCTGGCCCCCATAGACTCACTGATACTGTCTATCTCCTGATTTAGTAATATTCTTTGCTTGCTGAAAGACCTCCTCTAGTTCCCTATTACCTAAAGGATATATAATTCACAAAACTCAGTTGGGGAGGGGGGGTGCAGCTAGGTGGCACAGTGAATAGAGCACCAGCTCTGGAATCAGGAGGACCTGAGTTCATATCTGGCCTCACACACTTAACACAAAAACTAGTCACGTGACCTTGGGCAAGTCACTTAACCCCAATTGCCCTCCAAAAAGCAAAAAAACAAAAACAAAACCTCAGATTGGCAATCAAAGGCCTCTACAGTTTAGCTCTGCCATACCAGTTCTACCTTACACTCTATTCAGTCTGCTCTTTCTTCTTTCTTATCCATGGCCATACTCATTCTGAACGCTTTGTTCATGCTATTCACCCTACCTGGTATGCCATCCCCTTTCTCTCCACCTATTCAAATTCCAAACATTTTTCAGGGTCTAGATCATGTCATACTCACAAAATAAAGACTGATCATGCCAGCACACATTGGTGTTCCCTGCCTGAACTATCTTATAATTGTTCTTGTACATGCTTGATCTCCCTGACTAGGCTAAAAACGTGATTGAATTTGGGACTATCTTATTCTTTTTTTCCTATTCCCCACAATATTGACCATAGAGGGTCCCATAAATAGTAGGCCTTCAAGAAATATTTGCCAATTTGAACTTCAAAATCATTTATTGCCTATACATTTTGGAACTTAGACATATAATATTGTTCTCCCGTATTTATTTAAAAATTCACTTCTAAATGTTCTGTATTTCATAGTTTCATCTTCCTATTTAGATTCTAAACTCTTAACAGGTAGTATTGTGAGGAAAAGAAAAGAGAGGAAGAAAATAAGGGATAGGAAGTAAGTGGAGAAGGGAGAGAGAGAATAGAAAGAAGGGAGGTAAAGAAAGGTGTCCTGACTCCACAAAAAACAAGAGTTTATTTACCAAGTGCTTATCATGTATCCAACACTGGAGATAAATCTAAGTATAAGAAATAGGCCCTCCCCTCTGGATCTTTAGAATCTAGGTGGAGAGACAAGACTAACACATATGCAACAAATATAAAAAATACATAGTAAATGATCAAAAGTTGATTATGTTCATTCTTGAATACAGATTTTCACTCTATAACCAGTGTTCTTTCTATTATTCCACACTGCCCCTCTAATAATAATTTGTATATATGTATATACACATATGTACATACATGTATGTGCCTTTGTGTATGTATGTATATATATATAATTTTTTTTTTACAAAATTCTCTCCTCAAAATAACCCTATAAGATGGGTGGTCAAATATTTTATTCTATTTTACAGGAAATGAAACAGAGGTTATGCAAGGTCACACAGTTCATAAGTGGCAAAGCAAAGACTTGAACTCAGATCTTTTGATGCTGAATCCTGGGATCTTTCTACTATACTATACTTCTACACTTAGAGGACGAATATGACATGTAAAAAGAATGGAAGCTAAATTAATAGAAGGGAAATGAGGAATGTAGAAGGAAATATACTTTAGCCTTGATACAGCTGACATTGTAGACTCCTGATCAGGGTGGCGACAAGATGAAGATTTTTATCATTCACATGCCTACTGCAGTGTCATTGTTTCCTCTAATGGTGAAAGGTTCTATAAAAGTGACTGTTGAAGTTAGGGTTTAGGAGTAAGAAGTGATGAGATTCCTAATATTACTACGATGCAGAAACAAAGTGTTTCTATGTCATCTTGTCAGAAAGACGGATTTTTAAAGTCAGAAGGAAAAATGAGTATGTTCAAAAGATACATACGATGTATACATCAGCCATAATACAATGAATAAATATACTTTTTAGCATCATGTGTCCCACTGGAAGTTTGGCTAAGCCTATCAACTCCTTCTTAGATTAAAATTTTAAGTGCATAAAATGAAATACATGGGATTAGAAAGGAAACTAATTATGGGTGAAATAATGTTATTTTTCCCATGCAAGTTTATAGACCCACTGAGATTAACCCACAGATCCCATCTGTGAACCCCATGTTAAGAACCCCTGATTTAAAGGAAAGCAAACCCAAATCCCCAGTAAAAGATTCCCCAGAGCTCATGGAATAGCAGCAAGAACCTCCAAAACTGCTTAACACAGAAATAAAACTTATGAAAATTAAAAAGTGGATAGATTTTAGGTTAGAAATGAGAGGTTAGAATAGGATATTCCAAAAAAGAAGGGGAAATCATGATATACCCTCAAATTAAAAAGCATGTAAAGATTAACCTAATCACCAATGGATACATATGGAACTTCAACAAAAAAGAGGTATTTGAGTCAACCCCCCCCCCAAAAGAAACAAGAGATGAGAACATTCAATCTACAAACAATCCAAACAAAACTGAAACAAGCAAAGTAAGGAAGCATAATTATCAAGAAAAGAGCCGAATTGAGAAATCAATTCTCTCTTGTTTCTAGACTATCTTTTAAAAAAAAATAACAAAGACAGATCAGCAAGGGACAAAAGGTTCTAAAGATCTACAAATTTAAAAGGAAATAAGGAGCCTGGCATAGTGGCAATGGTGACCTTATAATCAGGAAGGCGTAACTTCCAGCCCAGTCTCTAACACATGTCAGCTGTGTGGCCCTGAACAAGCTTCTTAACTTCTAAGGAGATTAACCTGGTTAACCTCTCTAAAATGACAAGTTACCTTTCAAAAAACAATCTACACTGGTAGAGAAAGTTGCTCACCTGAAGCTCACTACACCAATGAAATCACATGTTCATTAAAAAAAGAAAAAGGCAGGGATGCAAACCCAATACAACCAAGATTAGGACAGAAGCAGAAAACTGGGAAAGAATTTTTATAACTAGTATCTCTGATAAAGGTCTCATTTCTAAAAGGAGATGCAAATCAAAACAACTCTGAGGTACAATATCACACTTAGATTGGCTAACATGGCAAAACAGAAAAATGACAAATGTTGGAGAGGATGTGGGAATGTTGGAACACTAATTCATTGTTAGTGGAACTGTGAGCTGATCCAACCATTCTGGAGAGCAATTTTCAACTATGCCCAAAGGGCTTTAAAAAGGTACATAGCCTTTGACCCAGCAATACCACTTCTACATCTGCATCCCAAAAAGATCATAAAAATTGGAAAAGCACCCACATGTACAAAATATTTGTAGTAGCTCTTTGTATGATGGCCAAAAACTAGAAATCATGTGGATGCCCATCAATTGGGGAATGGCTGAACAAGTTGTGGTATATCAATGTAATGGAAAACTATTTTGCCATAAGAAATGATGAACAGGCAGACCAGAAAAACCTGGAAAATTTTATATGAACTGAGGCTGAGTGAAGTGAGCAGAGCCAGGAGAACATTGTACACAGTAACAGCCACAGTCTGAGATAATTCATTTTGATAGATTTAGCCCTTCTCAGAAATGTGAGGACCTAAAACATTTCCAAAAGTCCCATGATGGAAAATGACATCCATATCCACAGAAAGAGCTAGGGAGTCTGAATGCAGAGCAAAGCAGACTATTTTTTTTTAGTTTGTTTTGTTTTTTTCTTTCTCATGGTTTCTCCCATGCATTATAATTCTTCTATACAACATGACTAATGTGAAAATATGTTTAATAGGAATGTATATATAAAGCTTATATCAGATTGCAGGCCATCTTAGTGAGGGAGGAGGAGGGAGGGGGAAGAATGCAAAGCTTATGGAAGTAAATGCTGAAAATTAAAAATAAATAAATTTTAAAAAGGGGGGATGAAAGGGGAGGAGTCAGAGGAAGATAAGGAGTACTGGATAAATGTTCTGTGGACTGAATCTCTAGTTCCTCTATAAGTGAATCAATATCTGCTGTGGGAATGAAAATAAAATGGGAAGTTGTTGTTCAGTCTGCGTTGTTCAGTGTCTAACTCTTCATGAGCCTATGGATTGTATTATGCATGGTGTTTTCTTGGCAAAGATCCTGGAGTGGTTTACCACTTCCTTCTCCAGTGGATTAAGGCAAACAGAGGTTAAGTGACTTGTCCAGAGTCACACAGCTAGTAAAGGTCTGAGGGCAGATTCAAAATCAGGTCTTCCTGACTCCAGGGCTAATACTCTGCCTCCAACAGTGGGAAGAAGCTCCAGTGAAAAAAGGGAAAGCAAAAGACACAAGAGCTGGAGATGGACATCCTCCCAGGCATCATGTGAGCAGAGAAGGAACAGTGATTTCTGCAACCTCTTAACAAGATTTAAGGGTCATGGAGAAGTAGATAAAATAACAGACCAGGAGAATTTCACTAGGAGCTGGGACAGACCTAGAAAGCAAAGTGATAAAATACTGCTGAAGCACATCCATAGGTGGGATGAGGAGGAAAGACAGAAATCTTTTATTGGGTCTTTACTGGGCACCCCAAGAGATCACCTTCTCTGAACAAGAGATATGAGTCCTGGGAGAAAAGAGGTATGAGCCCCTTGGCTATGGCCAGAGGTCGAGGTGGGGAGGCAGGGAGGAGATACTTAATTCCAGCAGGAGGACATACTGACCTTAAGAGAGAGGAGTGTCCATAAGCAAGAGATAAGATCAATACTCTTATCCCATTGCACCTGACTGCCTCCTTCAAGAACTTATAGTTTTAGGAGTGAAGTATATCAGAAAGACTCACAAAATTCACAAAAAACAAAACATGAAAAAAATCCACTTAATGATAGAATATCTAAGTGAAACAATACTGTAGCAGAAGAAAATACAGGAATAGTAAAGTAAAATACCCTGGCTAGATAAATGTGAGAGATTAGATTCACTGTAAGGAAGAATTTAATAATTACTACAGCTGACCAAAAATATGCTGTATCAAAAGCAAAGGTTTCTTTGTCAGGGTCATTGTAAAGGATACTGCTATACTGGGCATGAAATAGGACCAGCTAACCTCAAAGAATTTTTTCAACTCTAAGAATCTGTGAAATATTTAGGTGAAGTTCAGATATCTAAGGGAGTTCAAGGCAAATGCCCCCAGTTCTATCCACAGGTATGGGACATTTAAGGATACCTTACCCCATCACTACCAAAATTCCACCCTCCATGACTGTTACACTTATTAGGTTCATGTCACACTCACCTAGGCGGTTGCTTTTGGGAATTTTTTTCTTGGTCCAGGGGTCTTTACCATGCTCCAAGTGAGAAATCACATCTGGCTGAGAAATTGGATGTCCTGCTTATAGGTAAAAAGAAAGAATTTGAGTGTTGCTGCTGGAAGACAAAGAAGCAGAGCAGAAATCAGTTCCATCCTATTGTTCTCTACACACAGGAGCCCTCTACAAATCCACATCTCCACTGCACTCTTTGGAACAAGCACCCTTATTCTCCAGTATTTCCTCTATGAGATCTTCCATTTTCTCATATTTTGTGAAACCCAGATTACCTCCTGACAGTTTAGTATCCTTTGCAACTTTCTCCAATGGAAGCTACTCTTTCAACTCTCTGTAAGTCATAGCAGTGGCAACTATGCTTTGGAGTAGATAGACTGCTGGACTGAGAGTCTAGAAAAAATTGAATTCAAATCTTGCTTGAGAAACTTAGTAGCTGTGTGATCCTGGGTATGTCACTTAACTTTTCTGTACCTTAGTATCCTCTTTTGTAAAATGTGGATAATAGGAAAACCAAACTCCAAGGGTGATTGTAAATATCAAATGAGCTAACATATTGTAAAGCACTCTGTAAATCTTAGAGCGCTTATGAATGCTAGCTATTGTGATTATTACAGCACCAGAATTTGGCATACTTCATTGTAACACATTTAGAGTTAGAAGGGATGTCAATGACCATCTAGTCCTATTCATACCCAAAAAGGAATCTCCAGTATAACCTACCTGACAAAAGTTGATGCAGATTCTATAGACCTTCAATGTGGGGTCAGAATGCCCAGTATCTCCCTAGATAGCCACTTTCAACCAGATCTATTTATTAGAAAATTAATAATAATAATATTTACATAGCAATTTAAGGTTTACAAAGCACTTTACACATTATCTCAGTTCATCTTCACAACAAACCTGTGAAGCAAGTTCTGTTATTATCTCTATGTTATATAGATGAGGAAACTGTGGTAGATAATGGCTTCCTTCAAGACTCAGTTCAAACCTCACTTTCCTCAAGAGGCTTTCCCACCTACCCCCTCTAGTGCCTTACCTCTGAGATGACCTCCCATTTACACTGTATACATCTTGTACATCCATAGTTATTTGTATATTTCCTCTCCAGATAGAATGTAAGCTCCAAAAGGGGCAGGTACCATGGTTCTTCCTTTCTTGCATCCCCATAGCATAGCCCAGTGCTTGGTACATAGTAAGTGATTAAACACTTGTTGATGACAATGATAAAGTAATTTGCCTAGGGTCACACAGCTAGTTGTGTCTGAGGCAGAATTAAAACTCCAAGTCCATCATACTCTCCATGGCACAATGCAACTGCCTTAACAGAAAAAAAGTCTAATTTCTTTCACACATAACAGCCCTTCAAATGCCCGAACATAGTTCCCTGAGTTTCTTCTTTTCTGAGTTAAATATCCATAGCTCTTCATGCAGTTCTGATATAGCACGGATTCATGGACTTTTGATATACATCCTGGTTACCTTCCTATGGATATTTTCCAGACTTTTGATGTCTCTCTTTAATCTTAGTGCCCAGGACTAAATACAGTACTCTAGGTTTGGACTGATTATTACATAGTAGAGAGGGACATTCACCTGCCTACCTAATTCCTGTAGCCTATGCCTCTCAATATAGTCTAAGACTGAATTACTTTTGTTGACTGTCACAATACATTGATAACTTACATTAACTTGCAGCACACCAAAACCTGCATTTCTTTTTTTCAAATAAATTGCTGTCTATACATGCTTCCACCATGCTATATTTGTAAACTTGAATTTAATCCTAAGTATGATTTTACCTTTATTTCTACATTAGATTCAACCCAATGCAGGTCAAGATTTTTTGTATCTTGACTTTAATCTACTATGTTACATATCCCAGCTTCAGGATCTTCTGCAACTCAATAATTATTCCATTTATATCTTTAACCAAGTCATAATAAAAACAATTAACAGAAATAGACCAATTTATATATATATATATCCCTGGATACCCCACTGAAGGCCACCAAACAAGTTAACACTGAGCTAATAATTAACAAATTCTCTTTAAATTTAGCTATACAATCTGAATCTATTTAATTGTGTAGTCTAGTCCATATTTCCTATTCCTTTCCAGAAGAATAAAATGTTATAACATATAGAATTCTTTGCTAAAATTCAGGTTAACTGTATCTACAATATTTTACTGATCTACCAGTTTAATAACACTGTTAAAAAAGAAATCATGTTAATATGGTATGACCTATTTTCAATGAAGTAATGCTTCATTTGCTTCCTTGTACTCATTGCATCCTCTTCTTTATTTTCACTAAACATCTCTTTAATGATCCATTCTAGAATTTTCTCAGGAATCAAAGAAAAACTCAAAGGACTACAGTCTGCTAAAGGAAACTCTCATTTTGCACCTTATCTCCCACCTCCAAGTCACCTGTGTGCCAGGATAGGTATTCCCAGGTTCTTTAAATAATTCTTGTATAGAACAGTTTTCAGTTCTCTCACTATCCTTATCACCCTCCTCTGAATGTGCTCTTTTATCAATATCCTTCCTAAAATGTAGAGCTTACAACTGAACAGTATTTCAGGTATGATCTGACCAGATTAAAACATGATGGAACTATGGCTTGCTTAACCCTAAAAACTATGCCTGGGGGTTATGGAGGAGTGTATAGGAGAGATGAAAGAAGGAAGGGAGAAAGGAAGGACGAAAGGAAGGAAGGAAGGAAGTTATCAAAATATTATTTAAAAAATAAAGTTCCTGGACACCTGGTTAAGAAGACCTACTCTTGCCTAACATTATTCCATGAATCATACAAGAAATAACCCTTACCCAATGAAGCCAGGTTCCTGTAGTTATCCAGCATTGAATCTCTATACAGACCTTTCTGAGCAGAATCAAAATGCCCCCATTCATCCTGGGTGAAGCTCATAGACATATCCTTGAATGACAGTGATTCCTGAAATACCAAGTGTTTTTTTAAATTTTATTTATTTATTTTTACAGGCACTTATTACCTCTCCTCTCATAATCAAAAGGAAGGAAGGAAGGAAGAATAGAAGGAAGGAAGGATAGAAGGAAGGAAAGAAGAATAGAAGGAAGGAAGGAAAGAAGGAAGGAAGGAA
>NW_027185771.1:31315312-31317251 GCF_028583685.1 Petaurus breviceps papuanus
AAACCTCGTAACTGTAATGGGAATGGGAATTTGAAGATCTTCCCTGCCCCTTAATAGGCCTAAGGGAATTTGAAGATCTTCCTCTACACCTTAATAGACCAAAGGTAATCACATGGAGCCTATAGTGTGAGGAGTTTGCTGAACTGGTAGAGCAGAGCTGAGAGGAAGATGGGACACAGAGCAGTTAGAATGGCAGGAAGAGAGAGGACACAGGCAAGGAGACAGTTAGGCTTGTGAGTGTTTGTGGGAAGGCTTTGGGGTGGCGTTGTTCTCTGCAGTGTTATTGTATATAGATTTCTTCATTGCTATGATGAATTTGGTTTTCTGGTGTTGGGATTTGCCTCTCTGGTGTCTGGATAAACATTTTGCTTCTCTCTTCTATATGGAGAGTCTATATTTTGAGATTAAGAACTATGCCAGCATATCCATAGTTGCTGTTGGTGATGTGAATACTGCCTTGGCAATATAACAAATATTGATAATCCAGATTTTTTTTTACATTGTCCATGTCTGAGATCATGTGTTTATTCTGTATTTTAAATCCCTTCCCTCTCTGACAGGAGGCAGGTGTCATGTTTTATCTTTAGACTGTTGGACTCAGATTAATGATTATCATTGCAATAATGAGGGTTCTAAGGTCTTTTGAAGTTTTCTCTATGATGTCACATTATATATACAAATTATTCTCCTGGTTCTGTTCACCTTACTCTTCTTCAGTTTAGAGAGCTCTTCCAGGATAATTCTGAAACTAATTATAACAAAATAATATTCCATAAAATGTATATGCTATAATTTGTTTAGCTATTCCCCAACAGGTGAGTGCCCCCATTAGTTTCCAATTTTTACTACTCTGTAAAGATTATAGTTTTATACATATGAGTCCTTCAAAAACATTTTTAGTCAGACTAGAACAACCACCCTGAAATCCTAATATGTCCTTGGAGAGAGATGGCAACATTCCATCAGTCAATAAACATTTATAAAGCACCTACTATGTGCCAGACACTGCACTAAGAACTGGGGATACAAATGTGAACAAAGAAAGACAGTCCTTGCCCTAAGAAGCTTTTTATTTCATGGTCATTTCTGGAAATCCAGAGATTGCTGCTTCCCTAACCTTCCTCCCACCCCCCAGCTAAAATTTCCCTTGTAACAAAGAAATGAAATTAAGCAAAACCACTTGTAATGTAATACCAAGCAAAGGCAACTTCCCAGGTTCAAAATACCAGCATAGGTGCTCTCTATTTTATTCAGTGACAAACCCAGAACAGAGAAGATCAAAACATGACATCATTCAAAATACAGCATTTACTAAGTGTGATTAAATAATCTCCAAGTACTACCCCACCCCAGGATCTTCCAATCATTCAATCAATTACAAAGTCCCTGTTCTAAATACTTCTCCACCCCTAGGCTATACCTTAATTAAGTCCACCACAAAACCCCTCTTCTCAAATGGAGATTAGTTTCCAAACATAAGTAAAATACATTCATTTGCTCAACCATAGAACACAAAAAGGTCAAAAGTTCCCCACCCCTGGATCACAATTGAATCTACCCCAGAGTTACATCAAGTTTAAACACAGCACTTAATACCCAAATGGAGATCTTTTCTTCATCTTGACACGAGGCAAGTTCTCAGCAATCTTAGTTCCTGGGGAGACAAGGCTTAGCAAGGCCATAAGATACATTGCCAGTCCCTTCATGAATTTATCCTCTGTCTGTAGAACAGTCCTAGAACCCCTGAACACATTAGCAAAGCCCTCTCCCAGGATTTCTGTAAACATACAACAAGAAAATCCTTCTTCAGGGCTTCTGAACCAACAGAAAGGCTCCCAGACCCCTGCAACAACAGCACTGTCCACCAGTGGACAGTATTCATTCTGTCTGCCGGACAGTCTCCAGACCCCTGCAACAACAGTACTGTCCCTCACCAGTG
>NW_027185771.1:31317261-31336159 GCF_028583685.1 Petaurus breviceps papuanus
GGGCAGGTCTCAAAAGTCCAGGGCAATTCAAAGCGGCCACCAGCAATCCTCTTAGTCTCTCTCTCTCTCTCTCCACGAGGTGCTGCTTCCAAAAAAGATCTTCCGCCTCTCTCCTGTGTCTCTCCAAATCTACGTCACCAGCTCCTCCCACTTCAGGACTTTCTTTTCACATCAACAAGCCCATCCCACAGGTGGGATTAACAAACTCTGGGTTTTAATACAATCAATTTGAAAACCAAGCCAATACAGGGGAATCTTTAATTGCTATTACTATCACACCACTACATCAGAAAATGTGGCAGTGAGGAGGGGAAGCATGTTTCATTGTCTGTTCTCCAGGACCATTACTGATATGTCATTTACTCAGAGTTTGGAAGACAAATCAGAATCTAATGGGAGTAAGAGTAAATTAGCAGGATTATAGGAACTGATAACATTCATAATACTTAATGGTTAAATAAAGGTTTTATTGTATTCCACATGTAGTAGTATTTTAGACTAACTCAGGCCATATTGGAAAATGACATAATATATAAATTCTCTATCAGAAATTGTTCTGCCCTCTGCAGCCACTGCACAGTGGCTTCTAGCATCTCAGGGACTGGGAATGTAGGATGGGGAGCCAAAGCTAGGACAGAGGAAGGAAGTGAGGCAGTAAATAATGTTAACAGAGTAGTCATCTTTGGAGGGTCTCTATGTTTTAAATAGTAACAACATTTAGACCAAGATAAAAAATATTCATAGTAGGATATTTTGTAATAACAAAGAAATGGAAACAATAGGTATACACTGGGGAATGGCTGAAAAAATATGGCATATGAATAAAATATTACTGTGTAGAGAAGATAAAGGCAAAAAATTCAGAGAACCATAGCATGATTTGTATGAACTAATGCTAAGCAAAATAGGCAAAACCAAAATAATATATATGATGATTAAAATAATGTAAAGGAAAACATCACTAAAAGGAAACCAAACTCTGAGTACCTAAGTACCAGCAATGATTCTGGAGAACAGATAATGAAACATGCCTCCCCTTCCAGACTGCACACAGGTCTGAGGAAGGGATATTATTAGGGAATCATGTAGTTTACATTTTCAGATGTACTAGTTTTGCTTAATTGCTTTTCTTTGTTAGAAGGGAAGTTTTAGTGGAGGATGCAGGAAGGGGTTAAGTGAAGGATTTCCAGAAATGACCATGATGTCAAAACAAAAGACACCCATAAAACATTTTTTAAAAAGGAATTAAGGACCTTTAGTAGCAAAAGATTTTTGAATAAGTAAATATATTCCAAGACTGACAAATTAGAAAATGCTATTTTAGACTGTGTGGGACATATGAAATTGGACATATCAAAGAAGTATAAGACATGGTCTATATCCTTATAAAACATGCAATTTTGCTCAGTTGGAAAACATAGCCATACATAACAAAATTAAGAAAACAATGTAAGACAGAATATTGTCAATCTTAAATTATATAGAAAGCCCATAGAATGGAGTTTCTTGTCCCTTGTTTTTGAAGAGAACCAATGACATCACAGGGTGATGTCTTGACTTGCTTGTCATTTGGATTTAAATGAGGCAGAGTTGCACAAAGTCTTCAGCCTCATTCGCTCTTCCAGAGTCTTTGAAGTTCAGTGGTAAGAAAAAAGTTAAGATGATTGTGTATGGCCAAGCTCTAAGCACTCCACAGTACCTGTTTCAGCCTCCTTCATGGTCATTGGAACAAATTGTTCTCATCCACTCATTCCACCAGGGGAGTCTTCACATGTGAGGGAGACATTCCCAAATTCATTGATGGGCTTGAGGCCTTCTGGTTACCCTTACCCTAGTTTAGCATGTCTGCCAAGAGACTTTTCCCATTAAGTGACTGCTACGCATGCTACCACTTCTTGAGCTCCAGATGAGCTGGGTGACAGTCGGATGCCAAAGGTGGATGAGCAGCCTGAAAAGGGCTCAACAAACCCACATACCAGAAGTGCTAGTCCTCCCTGAACACCCCATAGTATGGAACGTTTCATAGATGAAGAGCTCGCGATAGGGTAGAATAGGGAGGGAAGACAGGCCAAAAGAATTACAGAACCTGAAAATAAGAATGTCCTCTAAATTATTACAGATGTTAGCCACTGTTTTAACACTTCTGAGACTAGTTACATATTACTTCAAAAGGAAAGCCACTTCATTTAAAAAGTTTTAATTGTTGGGTGGCTAGGTGGCACAGTGAATAGAGCACTGGCCCTGGATTCAGGAGTACCTGAGTTCAAATCCAGCCTCAGACACTTAACACACACACACACACACACAAAAAAAAACTAGCCATGTGACCTTGGGCAAGTCACTTAACCCCAATTGCCCTTCAAAAAAAGCAAAAGAAAAGTTTTAATTGTCAAATATTCTTTCTTAAAATGAGCTGAAATAATTTTCCTCACACCTTTCACCAATTGAACACTAAACCATAAAAATATGCAGCCATTTGGTATGAAATTGATAAAATTTTGTTCAAGATTAAAAATATTAAAAAGAACAGCTACAGTAACAATAATGCAGTTGTTTTGATGAAAAGAGTAATACTCATATATGTATAGTGTTTAATGGTTTACAAAACACTTTTCCTCATAATAATCCTGAGTGAGTTATGTAGGATTTGCTAGGAAGAAAGTTTACTTCATATCTCTCTACATTCTACATTAAGTTCTGCACTTTAAATAAATAAATAATTTCTCAATAGTAATGCATTTGTACAGATAACCTAGCTATGTAGAAATGAAATAAAATGGAGAAATAAAGGCGTTTGAGTGACAGAGCTACGAGGTTTTTGTTTTGTTTTTAAACAAATCTAGCCAAGTAAAGAGAAAAAAATGTAAACAAGGTGAGAAAGATTGGCAAAAATGGGAAGATAAAAAAAGAAAAGAAAAAACAAGCCCATTCCTGGTCGTGACAAACCAGGAAATATAACTTGTGATCCTAAGATTACATTTGCTGCCATTTTTCCAAAGATACACAAGTGGCCTCTGACTGTTTTCACTTAATCTAGTGTAGACATCTTCTAATATAATGGACTGCTATAAGTCATATCTCAGGATTGAATCTGTACCTCTTTATTTTAGAAGAGGTAGTGACAATCCAATGAACAACAGAAACCTTCCAGATGCTCAAAAACTTCAAAGGCTGGGCAAGTGAGATAGACAAGCAGAGGCAGAGCCCCATGACCCTCTGTTCTCTAAATCTATGGTAACCTGCTTCCAAACCAAAAAGACTTCATGGAGAACATTCATTCGACTGCTGACATTAGCCAAGTTGAAATTTGTCTAATTGTAATTTCCCTCTGGACTTTAAAATATTACAAAATAAGTCTAACTCATCTTCTAAAGAACAACACTTCAAATATTTGATGCCAAGAATTACTGAATTGTTTAGTAAGGGTGGGATTGAGTTATTCAGTTGTTATCTTATCCTACTTAAATTATATGATAAAATATAGTACCTTAAGTGAAAATAATCAATCGTAAGCACTTACTATGGGGGAAGTCCTTTGAACTGGAGTGTCTTAACACAGGAAGGTGGATTCAGATTGAAGAAACATTGTCATGCCCTAGTGGTTCTATATAAATTTTCAGCTGACTTGAGAATGGAGCCAGTAGAGAGGCTAGAGTAAGACTAGTGCTCTAGTAAAACTCTGAAGTGAGTTTTACTACATCTGAAGGGAAGAAGAAGCCTAAGCTTCAGCTTTGTCTTGTGTCTCCTCCCCATTTCCTCATCCACCCCTTTGGACACGTGAGGACTTTGTGGGCTTCAGAGGGTATGATTTTGGACTTCCCATTAGCATCCTAGCAGTCTCTCTAGATGAGCTGCCAGCAATGTCTACCTGAGATCTGAGGCCAGATTGGACATCATTTCAGGCCCCACAATGATCTGAGTAAAGAAACTACACACCATGACTGAAGAGAAACTTTTGAGCATCCCATATATGGGAAAAAGGGACTTTGAGAAACTAGGAGCTGTGAGCTACCCCTTTGCTATCTATGTTCTCTAAGCTTGATCCCATTTTCTCTTGGACCTTGTATGTACTTGTGGGACCATCATAGATGTTTTATGCCAACTGTTCTTATTGTATCAACTTAGTATACACTAGAAATTATTCCCAGATGATAATCTTGAGGAAGGAAGCACATAGGTCTGGACTTGAGTCAAGGTTTCCCCAGGGGTACCCCTAGAGCTCTTAGGGGATATAGCCTTGCTTTGAGACCTAGTAATACTTGTCTGTAAGATCAGGAATCATGATAAGGATTCTCAGAGCTTATATTGGCTGTGCTTTTTACCAGATAAAGATCCCCAGTTCTTTCAACTACTCTTTCTGCGTAATTTTGTATACCTTTGTGTTTCAGTTTCTCAACATCTCTCTTAAAATGGGAAGCCCAGAACTGAACACAAAACTTCCAGTGTGTTCTAAACAATGTAGAGCACAGCAGGTTTGTTACTGAACATACACACACACACACACACACACACACACACAAACCAGTGGGTTTTTTTTTACTATATATTGATTGATTCAACTTATAATTGTATTGGTCTTTTTGGCAAATACAACACAGTGGAGCCTCATACTGGGGTTTAGAATAAAGTAAAAGTCGTCATCAAATACAATGAAATAGAAAAAAATTTCATTAGGTACTTATTTTGTGCTAAAATTGTACTAAGTACTGGGGATACAAATTGAAAAGTAAAACAGTATCTGTTCCCAAGGGACTAACATTCTATTTAGAGGAGACAACACAGGACGGTTTGGGTACATGTAGATGTAAAGGCCCAGCAGAAAGGTGGATGACAAAGTTGAAATCCTTAGGGAAATGAATTTGCTATTTAATACATCTCCCCATCATACTCATCATGTACTTGTACAGTTGACATTTAGAACATAAATACTATACTGTGAATATGTCCTCATTAAACTTCACCTTTTAAAATTTTAATCAAATTTTCATAACTGAAAACATTTTATGAATAATACTACTTACTCTCTCTTCAGAATAAAAAAAAACAAGCCCCCTCAAAAAAGTTATGGTTTGCTCTACAACCCCTTCTAGATAGTATCTAATTTATGTTTTTACCTCTTTTTCATTCCTGACCTCTTCAAACAAGTGATTTCACTTCGCCCTGAGTAAATTAGCAAAGATGACAAAAAAATAGTAGTCCATCTTAAAAGAGCTGTGAGAAGATAGACACATTAATGCATTGCTGATGAAGCTATGAATTGGTCCAACTTCTTCCAAAAAGCAATTTGGAATTATACTAAAGAAGCAACTTAAATGTCCATACTTTAAGAGGGTAAGGGAAGAGAAGGGATATTTTCAGAAAAGAGCAAAATATAAAAAAAAATGTAAAAAAGAATATGTGTATGTATAATATTTTTAAAAACAGAAACTTATGTAATATTCCAGAATTTGAAGGAAATCATCACCTTAGCACCCACAAACAGGAGTTCCTGAAGTATCTCACCATTTTCAGGGAATCATTCATTCATTTTCACCCTGCATCAATCATCCTGAGTGATACTGATAGACATCTTTAATGAGCATATCTCCACTATATTAACTTGCTACTGAAAACCAGATGGCCATTAAATATTGCCATCCTTTTGTTGGATCTGTCACAAATCATGACCTTAATCTATGCATGGGAGCTGTCTGGCTGAATAAGACTGCACTTGGTTATACCAAGTATTGTTTTATTATCAACAAACAATAGTAAATGGAATCTTGAATTCTCTTATGTACCTTTCAGTTAATGATGTAAATGTGAAGCTATAATGGGATATAAAGTATTATTTTTGAGTACCTACCTTTCTCATATTTTCATTAAGTAGACAATTTATGCAAAGATGATTATTATAAAGTTTTATAAAGAGGAGAAAGTAGGAATATGCCAGTTGTTACTGAAGTCTTTTTGTTTACCTTTTTCCCATAATCATCCTCAATCATTGATTGGTTTTAGCTGTTTTATGAGATGATACTGCTCATAACATTAAACTTTCCATCTCTGTAAGCTTTTTGCTGTTGTTTTTATGTAAAAAGATATCTATTCTGAACTTAACCTCAAAATTTATGTTTCCATTCATTGTATAGCACAAAAGAGAATTCTATGTGAAATCATGAATTTCCATGTCTTATGGCTTGCTTTTTTAAAGTATATAATATATTCTACATATTACCTTAAAAAGTGCCCTGCTTATCTGTGCTTCCTCCCAAACTTACTTCTGTTCTGTATATCATTTTTGAAATGTTACAAAACTTCCCCATTTTAGCACCACTATAACTAATTTCCTCTCCTCATCCCCTAATTTAAAAAGTTAGAGTAAAAAAGAAAAGCCCTTGTAATAAATAAGCATAATCAAGCAAAATGAATCCATATGATGTCCATGTCCAATGCATGTCTCTGTACCCTATATCTACCACCTCTCTATCAAAAGGTGGTTTAAGGCATTCTTCTCCTCATTGGCTTTTGGGCCTCTTTTGCCATTTGAGTTAGTCTATTTTTAAGGTGTTATTTTCTTCAGTCAGGTTGTTGACTCTCTTTTCATAATTTTCTTGCATCATTCTCATTTCTTTTCCCAATGTTTCCTCCACTTCTCTTATTTGGTGTTCAAAATCCTTCTTAAGCTCCTCTATGGCCTGTAACCAGTTCATATTTTTCTTGGAAGCTTTTGGTACAGGAGTTCTGACTTTGTTGTCTTCCTTCTGTTCCATGCTTTGATTATTTTCGTCCCCAAAAAAGTAATCTAGATTTGGATTGCTGTGCTTGCTTTGCTTCCTTTACTCGCTCATGTTGCCACTCAATTACATGACTTTTGAGCTTTTTGTCACAGTAGAACTCTGCTTCCAGAGAGGAGAGCTTTGTCCTAAATCACTGGGGTTTTTACAGCTGTCAGAGCTATTAGTTGGGTGCCCTCTCTGAAGCCTCCACCCACTCTGGCACCTGGTCATGCACCCCAGGACCTCCACCCTAGACAGTAATCCAGATCCAAGAAGGTTAAAGCAAAAGCAATTACCCCTGAGAATGATCCCTTGGTCCCTCTACAATATGTAAGCCAGAAGCTCTGAAGCACCCATGTGGCTATGGCTGCCATGCCTCAGCCACTTCTCCCTCCAGGGGCAGAGGCCAGACCACACTCCTGGACCCCCTCTTCCCACAAAGTCCACACTGACAGCTCACTTTGTCTTTGGCATTTATGGGTTGATAATTCTGGAAACTGCCACAGCTGCTGGTGATCCACTCTCCTGAAGTCCTTCCAGCCATGGCTGATCAGGCCACTCTGGGACTAAAACCATGGGGCTCATGTGGGGCTGGGTGCTGCTCCCAGCATGTTGTGATGGACCCTTCCTGTCAGTCTGCCGGGCTGTCTTCAGCAGGAGACTTGTTTCTCTTTGTCACTTTGTGGGTTCTGTAGCCCTAAAGTTTTAGAGTCATATTTTATAGGTATTTGAGGTGGCTATGGGGGGAGTTCAGGGACTTTTCCTGCTTCTATGCTGCTATCTTGGCTCCACCCACCAAATCCAATGATTCTTGAATTAACTTTCCTTGAATTGTTATTTTTTCTAGGTCAGTTGTTTTGTATATCAAATAGCCTGAAATTTTTTCTAATTTTAAAATTTTGTTTAATGATTTCTTCTTGCCTCATGGAGGGTTTTTTTTTTTTGTTTATCCTAGTTTTTAAGGATTCTGTTACTTGGGTAAGATTTTCCACTCTCTCTTCTAAGCTACTTATTCTTCTAATTATTTATTTAAATTTTTACCTCTTCCTTTGTTGCTTCTAGGCATTCAATGGCAGTCTTTTTTTTTCCTTTGACTCTCTGCATGCAATTACTATAGAACTACTCTCTCCTTTTGAAGATCTCTAGATTTTCAATAATGTTTTCTGTTTGTCAGTATTCTTTGATTTACTCATTTCTCTAATTTTACTCCTTAAATCAGAACTTTGTTCCAGGGCCAGGCTCAATCCCTTATTGTGTTTTTGGATAGGTTGGATTGCCTTGCTTGTTCTCACCTTGGATTCCTTGGGTTCTTGCACTGATCTCCACCTCCCAGGATTAAGCCCACCTGCATTGTTGAAGTTCATAGTGCTGAATATTTTGGACCTCCTCTGACATCTCAGGAGAGAACGTTAGGGATCTCTGAGTCCTAAGACTTAAACTATACAAATCTAAGCTCATCACTGAGTACTGCCTGCTGGCACTTCCTGACTTTTGCAAGTTCCCACCCTGGGCCTCTCCTACCACCCTGGGAGCACAGTTTTTGCTGCCTCTTGACACAGAACATTGCAGTCTACACATATCTCTAGTAATGTTGAGAAGCTACCTTGTTCTGACTTTGCTGGAGGCTCCCCCTCCCCCCTTTCCTATTCCACTGCTTCTGGATGATGTTTTGTACAGCTTCTTAGGGTAGAAGAATTTGCCATACTTCCTTATTAGATTTCTTAATCATAATTCAGGCTGGCATGATTTTCACGGTTTAAAAGAAGTAAAGACGTGACAGCTAAAAGGTCTTCATTTTATTCAAGCAGCCATGTTGGTAGGTAGTACCTCTGTAAGTTTTTGCCAATGAGTTCATGTTCTAAAATTATATTGCCCTTGATTCATTGGCCATAATTCTCCATTTGACAAGAAAATCAATTGTATACAGAGTTGGGGTTGTTTCTGATCTACTTTATTTAAATTTCCATAAAATATGCTATTTCTATATTCTGTGTTGTCTTTTCCTTGTTCCATTTCCCATTTTTTGGCATCAATAACTCATTTGAAGAGATTGTGTTGGATCTGTTGTAACTGCACTGCAGATCATCTTCTCATCTTGTATTATAATTTGGTGTTTATTTTTACCTAACAATCACTGATCTTACTACGTATAAGCCCTAAGTCCTCCCAGTCACTCAGGCTTGAAACCTAGGTGTCATCCTGGATTCCTTGCTCTCTCTCACACACACCCCTATATCCAATCTGTTGCAAAATCCTGTTTTTTCTACCCTTGTAACACTTCTCATATTTGCCTCTTTCCTCTGAGACACCCATAACACTAGTGCAGACAGGCCCTTGTTACCTCATGCCTGTACTCCTCCAAGACCCTGCTATTTGGTCTCTGTGCCTCAAACCAACTTCAGTCTATCCTCCTCTCAGCTGCCAAATTGACCTTCCTTAAGCACATTTCTTATCATGTAATCCACTTATTAAATAAATTCCAGTGGCTCCCTATTACTTCCAGGATCAAATATAAAATCCTCTGTTTGGCTCTTTAAAACATAGTCCCTTTCTACCTCTCCAGTCATCTTTACTCCCCTCTATGTATTCTGAGATATAATGACACTGGCCTCCTTGCTGCTTCTCAAATAATAAGATTCTCCATTTCCTGACTGAGCATTTTCATTGGCTGACTCCCATGTCTGAAGTTTGTTTCCTCCTCACCTCTGCCTCCTGAATTCCTTCAAGTCTGAGTTAAAGTCTCACCTTCTATAAGAAGCCTTTCCCAGTCCAGCAACTGGGGAATGGCTGAACAAATTCTGGTATGTGATTATGATGGAATACTATTGCACTATTGGAAATGATGAGCAGGATGCTCTGAGAAACCTAGAAAGATTTATATGAACTGATGCAAAGTGAAACGTGTACAAAGTAATAGTAATATTGTAGGATGATCAGCTGTGAATGATTTAGCTATTCTCTCAATGATACAAGACAGATCTGGATGATTAAAAATACTGTCTATCCCCAGACAAAGAACTGATGCTGTGTGAATACAGATTGAAGCACACTTTTTTTTTTTAATTTTCCTTATTTTTCTTGAGGGTTTTTTTGATCTATGATTTCTTTCATAATGACTATTATGGAAGTATTTTGCATGATTACACATGTTTAACTCATATTGAATTGCTTACTTCTTAATGGGGTGAGGCCTGGGGAGGGAGGAAGGGAGAGAATTTGGAACTCAAAATTTTAAAAATGAATGTTAAAAACTGTTTTTACATATAACTGGTAAAAATTAAAAAATGCTAAACTTAGAAAGTCCCAGTCCTCTTTAAGCCTAGTGTCTTTCCCCCTGAGATTATCTCCAGTTCTTACTGTATATATCTTGTTTGTACATAAGCATTTGCATGTTGTCTCCCCCATTAGACTGTGAGGACTGAGCAGGGCCCAATTTTTGGCTTTCTATCTCCAGCACATATTTAATGCCTGCTAAGTGAAATGGCTCCTGCCTAATTAACCAGTTGTTTCTTCTCTGTTAAGATAAATAACTTATTTTTTGTGATTTTGTAATATGTTTACCATATGCTGTGCTTTTTAACTCTTTTTAAGAAAGTATGTGTGGTTTCCATGTAATAATGTATGTGTTTTAGCCCTTTTTTAGAATGTTAATCCTGAACCATGTTTTCCCATATTTTTTCCCATCCTTTATCATAGTCACCTTTGTACTGAAGTACTGCTAAAGCACATGTTAACCTACCTTAAAGGATCTTATTATTTTTAAATTTTTATTGATGATTATTTTTGCATCACTATCAGTTCCCAATAACTTTCTCTCCCTGAGGCAACACTCAAAGATATTCCAACATTGTAAAATCTGTCTGATTTGTTGCTTCATTGGCAATAACTGAAAAGAACATAGGATTATTCCAATGCCATGAAGAAGCATCAAACAGGTATTTTTGTGGAGAGATACTGTGACACAGTAGGTGTAGCCCTGAATTTGGAGTCAGGAAACCTAGGTTGGAATCTTACCTCAGAAATTGTTTCCCTTATCTTAAAATGGAGAAAATAATAAAGTGCTTTGCAAGCTTGAAAGCACAAAAGAAATTAACTATTATATAACTAACAGTATTTTCTTCCCACCCATTCCCTTCTTTAACATTAGTGACCTGCAATTTCGCTGGTGTAGATTCTCCTTACAGTGGTGCAAAAGCCATTTATCAACTTAGCCATTTATCAAGCACCTAGTATATTCTGGGCACTGGTGACACATATAAAAGTGAAAAAGTCCTTGCTCTCAAGATTATATTCTACTACAGGGTTAGATGTTCCCCATTGCAACTCCTTTATGACTTAATAAAATATTTTTTAGAGTATATTCATCAGAATTACAAAATTTTAGAGATGGGAAGCAGATGAAACTTAAAAATCCAACTCCTCCAACATATAAATCAAAAGGAAACTCTCCAATACACCAACAAGTACACATTCAGCCTTTGCTTGAAGACTTGAAGTGAGGGCAAATTTCCTAAGGCAAACTATCCCATTTTTATTAGAAAATTCTTTCTGAAGTCAAGTGTACATTTTCTCCTTGAAATGTTTTCCCATTGTTCTGTCTTTTGGAGCAAAATAGTAAGTCTAATCCCTCTTCAGACTGTTGAAGACAGTTCTCATGTACTCCTTAAATCTTTTTTAGGCTGAATATTTCCAGTTCTTTCCATTGATCCTTGAATGGCATAGACTCAAGGCATTCACCATCCTGATTGTCCTCTAGATGCTCTCCAGATCAATACCATTCCTAAAATGTGTTAGCTAGAATATGTGGTCTTACAAGAGGTAAGTACAAAGATGAGGTCATTTCTTTATTTCAGGAAGCTATGCCATTCAAAGTAGATCAAGATAATCAACACATTAAATTTGTGTGTTTGTTTATTTTTTGGGTGCCATATCACATTGCTGACTCATATCAAAGTGGCAGCCCACAAAAACACCAGACTATTTTTGTGATGTTACTTCCTTGAATCTTGACTTTACATATATCCCTGTTACATTTCATCTTATTATATTAAATTCTAGATTTCATATTACTTAGATTTCTACTTCAATCTTATTAGATTCAGTCCATTTTCCAATCCATAAGGACATTTTCACAGATCCTGATGCTGTCATTCAACATGCAGCTATCCCTCCTAGTTCCATGTCATTAGCAAATTACACAAAGATGACTTCTGTACTTTTAGACAATGACAAAAATGTTAAACAGTAGTGGGACAAGAATAGCTATCTGGAATATTACATTGAAGATCTCCTTCAAAATTGATACATAACAATAACTGCCATTTAAATACAGGCATTCAACTTGCCTGTTTGATTCAGTTCTATACCCTCTCTTCCCAAGGATCACCCCTGGGAATGTCTCTATTAGCCTCCTCTACTATGACCATGGTGAATAAATTCTCCTACAATATAGAACTTTTCCCTCTATAAACATTTATACTTGCACTAAATGAAGCCTAGCTTTTCCCAAAGTCCATAGCAACTTTTAATTGTACTCTGGAGGAGAGACAGAGACAGAGAAACAGAGGCAGAGAGAGAGAACCTCTTGGCACAAAGCTTGGAAGAAACCAGAGCAGTGATGGAGTGGAGAGATGTCCTGGACCTTACAATCCTGATCCAAGCTAAGGAGAGGTACTGGTAGAACATCACAGCCCCAGAGACAGTAGCTAGAGATAGGAGAACTACAAGGCCAAATAATGAAATATCATAAACAAACCTGCTCCCAACTGCTTTTCCTGCCTCTCCTACTCAAAAACATCTCTACTCTTTTGAAGTTCAAGTCACATGTTCTCTCTGTTTTCCTGACACTGCTTTCTCCTGGTTCTCCTCCCACCTATCTGACTACTCCTCAATCGCCTTTGTTGGATGTTCCTCTAAGTCAGGGTGAGGAACCACAAATGACCCCCTAGGTCCAAACTTCATAGAACAAATTCCCTTAATAAAAGGATTTATTCTGTGAAGTTTGGATTCAGTCAGAGGGCCACACTTGAAGATCTAAAGGGCTACCTGTGGCCTCAAGGCCACAGGTTCTCTCAAGGCCTCAGGTTCCCTACCTCTGCTCTAAGTTACAGTCAATAATCATGAGTGTCCCACAAGGCTCTGTCTGTTCCCTTTTCTTATCTCCCTCTATATTGCTTCACTCAGTAATCTCATTAGCTCCCATGGATTCAATTATCATCTTTATGCTAATGATTCTTAAATCTACTTATCTATCCCTAACCTCTCTGCTGACTTCTAGTCTCACATCTCTGATTACCTGTTGGAATCCTGAACTGTATGTCCCATAGATATCTTAAATGTTCAAAACTGAGCTCATTATCTTTCCCCCAAAACCTTTCCCTCTTTCTAACTTCCCTGCTACTGCTGGGGAGTACCACCATGCCCTCACTCATCCAGGTTCCCAACTTGGGTTTCATCCTTGACTCCTGAGTCTCAGCCCCCATATCCAATCTTTTTCTTAATCCTGTCAGCTTTACCATTCATAACATATCTCACATATACCTCCTTCTCTTTGCTGACAGAGCCACCACCCCGGTGCAAACTTTCATCACCTAGCACCTGGACTGTTACAGCTGGTTGGTCTACATGCCACCAAATCTCTGCTCACTCCAATCTATCCTCTATTCTGCTGTCAAAAAGATCTTTCTAAAGTACAGACTTGACCATATTACCCCCAACACCCACTCAATAAATTCTAGTGTCTGCCTATCACCTCCAGAATCAAATATAAAGTCCTGTTTGGTATTTAAAACCCTTATTAACCTGCCTCCCCCTACCACCCAATCTTTACTGTCTTCTTACACCTTACAGCCCCACTACTGGATCTTCAATCCAATGACCCTCTCCTTCTTGTTGTTACTCTAAATGAGACACTTCATCTCTCCATTCTAGGCATTTTCAGTGACTGCCTCCCATACCTGGAATGCTCTCCTTCCTCAAGTCCACCTCCTGACTCCCTTCAAGTCCCAGCTAAAATCTCACCTTTAACAAGAAACCCTTCCCAGATTTTCTTACTTCTAGTACCTTCTCTCTGTTTATTTGCAATGTATCATATACGTGTGTACATACATGTGTATGTGGGTGTGTGTATGTGCGTACACACTGTGTATCTTGTTTGTGCATAGTTGTTTGTATGTCACTGTGAGTTCCTTGAAAGCAAGGAACTCTTTTTTTATATTTTTTAATATGCGCACTGCTTAGCATAGTGCCACACATAGAAAACATTTAATATATGTTTATTGAATGACACCTATCTATATCACCCTCTTCCCCTCCAAATTAGTCACCTTTTTTGGCAAACTACCACTTTCCTCAATGACTTTACCAATTAATTGGTTCCCTAATTCATTTCATTCTCTGACGTAATCAACAGTCTTAAGGGACTTTAGTCCAATTTTCTCATTTTTCACATAAGAAAACTGAGGCCCATGATCAATTACTTAAATAATTATATTTGATGATTCAGACAACTTAGCCTGAATGTTACTTTATTTGTGTGTGTATAGCACAATTCATTTAGTAGTAACATTTTAACATGTGAAATGTTATTTCTTATTGAGTATTCCTTTTTATTCTTCAAAGAATTACGAAGCAAAAACTTAACTAAGCTTGACTTTTTTTTTTTTAAAGCAATTGGGGTTAAGTAACTTGCTCAAGGTTACATGGTGAGTTATTTCTGGGTGTGGTGCCTAGTATCTGAGGCCAGATTTGATCCAGGTCATCCCGACACTGGAGCCAGTGCTCTTACTCGCTGAGCCACCTGGCTGCCCCTAAGCAATTGGGGTTAAGTAACTTGCTCAAGGTTACACGGCCAGGTGTTTCTGGGTGGGTGCTAAGTGTCTGAGCCGGGGATTCGATCTCCAGGTCTTCTCAACACTGGAGCCGGTGCTCTTACTCACTGTGCTACCTGGCCACCCCCTAAACTTGACTTTGAAACAACTAAACTTTACTTTAGAAACACAAACTTAAAAATATGAAAAAAATATACTTTTTTTGAGACAACAGGGTATACCTACCTATATTCATCTCTGCTTCACTACTACTGCTCACTCTTTAAACTTCACTATAACTTGAAACTGTCTCACTTCCATAATCTTAAATTCTGAAATATTCACCTACATTTTAAGTATCTTCATTCCTACTAAATCTGCATTTTTCCTCATTTATGCCCTTTAGTCTCTCTGCCCCTCTCCTATTCTTTCTATCCCCATGTAATAATCACCGAAGGTCTATCATATCTACCTTTTCTAAAATTCCATTTAAGTCCTTAATTTCAATCTTATTTTCTATTATTTGTCTATCTTTTTAAAAGAAATCTTACTTCTTTTGGTAACTTATTTAACTTTTACTTCAAATATTTAGATACTCTTACCATTTGGTGTTGCATATATGTTAAGTATTTAACTTAATCCTTTGTTTGTATGAATGGAATTTGTAATGAAATGGAACTTTTTTTTTTCAGTTAGAGATGACTTTATTACTTGAGTACATAAACCAAAATTTATGCAACCAGAGCAGAGGCTGTGGATGATTCATATTTCCAATTAGGTGGGAGCACTCTCTTGGTCTTGTAGTACCGAGCCTGCCGGTGAAGTCGGCTCTCATTCAGAATCAGCATAATGTAATTTCCTAGTTTATCTCTTAACTAAGATTATTTTTGCTGTTGCCTTGTCTGAGATCATAATTGCTACTCCTGTCTTTTTAACTTTAAATACCTTCTTTTAATCTTGTGTGAATCTTCATGTCTCAAACATATTTGTTGTAAACAACATATTTTGGATTCTGCTTTTTGATCCATTCTATCCTCTTCCATTTTCGGGGTGAGTTCGTCATATTCATAGTGATAACTGTTATCTGTGTGCTTTCCTTCATTAATCATACTCTTTTATACTTGTCCCCATTGTTTCCCAAGTCTACTTTACAAAGAGGTATTAAGGGAGGATTATACTCAGCATCAGTGTTCTAAGGTTTGAAGCAATTTGGTTCCCTGCACTCTCTTTTACCCAGATCCCAATCAGAGGGTCTTAGAATTTTTTTTCCTTTCCTTTTAAACCTTTAATTGTGATCTACCATCTATGGTTAGAGTTTGTTTATATTTAATCCCTCCCTAATTCTACCTTCCCTCTTATTCCCCCCTCTCCTTCCCTATTCCCTCCCATTTCCTCATTGAGGTGAAATATATCTCTGTACCCAACTCTATATGTGTCTGCATTCTGATCTACTTTGACAAATTCAGATGAAAATTTCCCCTACCCATTCTTCTTTGTTTGTATTATTTTATTATATGCCATGATTATGTGAAATAATTTCCCACCCCCTTTCCTTGTGTCTTAATTTCTGCCTCCCTTTCCCTCTTTTAAAAGCATCAAAATCTAGCAAAAAAAAAAAAAAAAACTCTTTGTCTTATTTAACTCCTTCTATGACCCCTGACAGCATTGATTCTGAGGGAACTCATATTTTCTCCTGCTACTTGAATGTAAAAACTTCTTCCTTGTTTAATGCTTTCTGATTGTTCACTCATATTCACCATTTTAGCTTTCTTTTGATTCCTGTATTTGTATTTCAAAGTTCCTCTTCAGCTCTGGAATTTTCATCAAGAATGCTTAAAAGTTCTATTTCATCATTTCCGGCAGATTCAGTGATTTCCTGCCTCGTTCCTTGCGTTCCTCTCTCTTTCGCTGCCTGCTCGTCGCCATCGTGGGTCGTATGCACGCTCCTGGGAAGGGTCTGTCCCAGTCGGCTCTGTCGTACCTCAGCTTGCCCACGTGGCTGAAGCTCACCTCGGACGACGTGAAGGAGCAGATCTACAAGCTGGCCAAGAAGGGCCTGACGCCCTCCCAGATCGGTGTGATCCTGAGGGATTCTCATGGCGTGGCACAAGTACGCTTTGTAACTGGCAACAAAATTTTGAGAATTCTAAAGTCCAAGGGACTTGCCCCTGATCTGCCTGAAGATCTTTATCACTTGATCAAGAAAGCTGTTGCTGTCCGAAAGCATCTTGAGAGAAACAAGAAAGGATAAGGACTCTAAATTCCGTCTGATTCTGAATGAGAGCCGACTTCACCGGCAGGCTCGGTACTACAAGACCAAGAGAGTGCTCCCACCTAATTGGAAATATGAATCATCTACAGCCTCTGCTCTGGTTGCATAAATTTTGGTTTATGTACTCAAGTAATAAAGTCATCTCTAACTGAAAAAAAAAAGTTCCATTTCATTAAAGGTCCCCTATAGGATTATATTCATTTTTCTGGATAAGTTCTTCTTGATTATAAACCCATTTCTTTTGCCTTTTGGACTACTGTATCTCAAGTTCTTCACTCCTTTATTGTGGGTTGCTAAATTTTGTGTTATCTTGACTGGGACTCCTCAATACTTGAATTCTCTTCCTGGCTATCTGCAGTTTTTTGCTTGATCTGGAAACCCTGGATTTTGGCTTTGATGTTCTTGGTGGTTTCCATTTTGTTCATTTTATGTTTTCAAAACTTTCCTCTGGTTCTATGAAATCTGGGAAGCTTTCTTTCATGTTTCTTGAAATATATTCATATTTTTTTGCTATCACTTAGAGTAGTCTTATTTCACTATGAAATCATTTTTGACTTTTTTTTTAACTCTTGCTTTATGCCTAACAGGAATTCTAGTTGAAATTATGCCCACACTGTGTTCTTTCAGGCTTTACTTGTAGATGTTTTGGAGTCATTGTTTTCATTAAGGTTTGTGCCTTGGGTGTATCTGTCACTCTAACATCTCTTTATGTTGGAAATCTTTTTCTTATTATAATTATTACTCTTTCTTCTAGCCTTACTTCCCAAACTTGGACTTTGTCTTAGGGCCAAGGAATGGGAATGACTGTGTTCTGTTTTAAATTCTTTTTGGTCCTATTGCTGCTTTCTCTGGATATTGAGTACTGTGTTCTTCAGGAAACTGGGAATCCTCAGGCTAGGGAATTGCAAGCTTCCATTATGCCCAAAATAATTTAATCTAGGGTAGAATCTGTTCACTGTCCTTCTCGTCTGAAATCCACAAGCTAATAGTTCTGCTTGATATGTGGGCTATACATCTGTAACCTTGTCCCTGAATGAAGCTCCAGTAGACTGCTGCTGCCCCCAGATCTGGTCTGCTCTAGCTGTAAACTTCTACGGGTTAAAAATGGCAAAACTACAGGTTCCTCCTTGGTCTGAGCTCTCTGCCATTATTCATCTACAGACCTCACAGAAATCATTAAGTTAGAGACCCTGCCCCTGGGTAAAAGCCACAAAGCTACCAGTTCCTTCTGTTCCTATTTTTTGTCTAGTACTTATTCTACCTCCGCATTACGCTAGTCCGCAAGACCGTCGTGTAGCCCCCACCCGCGAGGCTCAGTCCACAACAAATCTTCCAGGCAGCTCTTCCTGCTCCTTGACCAGCATCAGTCACCTTTGCTGTATCTGGGATTGCTTTTTACCCTAATGCACAGCCATAGGCCATAATTCAGACCCCTCCTGGAAAGTTCCATGAAGTGCCCTCCTATTTAGAACTCCACCTTGGTATCTGAAGACCTATCTCTTTGTGCCAACTTGGGCTAAAAAATGACAGTGATTTTTCCCTGGATTTCTCTATCAGGTTTGAGTCTGGTGAACTTCCTAAATTATCGTCAGAATAACTGTGGGTAAGAGATCTGGGTTGTACTGCTTCTTCCTACTTTACCATATTGGCTGGTCATCTCTCCTATTTTCCCAGTCAATTAATCCTTTTTTGTTTTTACATGCTTTCCTACCCAGACTGAATTCCTTACTCAATTATTTCAAAAATGTATTTATTAAACAAGATCTAGTAACAAATGTGTATGCCAATCTAGTGTCCAATAAACCCAGAACACAAACTGCTGAGAAAGAGACATTTTTAATGGAAAATAACTATGAGGAAAACTGCAAATCAATAAAGAAAAAATAAGTTTAGGTCAAAAACTTAAGCACATAAATTCAAATGGATAAAATGTCTAAATGTAATGTTATTGTGTGTGTCTGTAGGTGTGTGTGCACGCACATGAGAGAGAGAGAGAGAAAGAAAGAGAGAAAGAAAGAAGGAAAGAAAGAAAGAAAGAAAGAAAGAAAGAAAGAAAGAAAGAA
>NW_027185771.1:31336169-31338669 GCF_028583685.1 Petaurus breviceps papuanus
AGAAAGAAAGAAAGAAAGAAAGAAAGAAAGAAAGAAAGAAAGAAAGATGAAAGAAAGAGAGAGAATAGAATATTATAATATTATATCTTTTGGAATTAGGGATAAGGGAAAATTCATAACCAGACCCAAAATAAAAAACATCATAAAAGCAAACTAGATAATTGTGATCATATAAAATTTTAAAAGCATCTGAAGAATTTTTTTTAAATACAGTTAGGATTAGAAAAAAGTATGGATTAGGGAAAACTCTTTGAATTAAGTATGTTTAGTAAAAACTGATATCCAAAAATCTATAAGAAGTTGATAGAAAAATATGTAAGATTAAAGGGCATTCCTTAATAGAATCTGTCAGAACACTATTTTTAAGAGAAAAATGCAAACTACCAATAGCCACCTGAAAAAAATGTTTGAAAACAGAAAAATATGAATTAAAACAACTCTAGTGCAAGAGAACAGCTGATGAAATACATCTCCCTCCTTTTGGTAAGAGAAGCAGAGAGGGCCCTTTAGGTAAAGAATGTTTCCTACCTAGTCACTGTATCAGCTAGTTATAATCAACATTTTTTTTCTTTGTTACAGGAAAATGCCCAACAGGTGACTGACATAAAAACAAAAAGGTATGCATACAACTTATTAAAATAAATTTTTAAAACCCTGAGGTATCAAACCTCATATGCATCAAGCTAATACACATGTGAAAATACGAGAAAATATATTGCTTGGAGGTTTGGAAAAGGTAGCATGCCTTTTTATGGTAAAGTTATGATTTCAAAGATTCTGGAAAATTTGGAATTATACAAAAAAAGTTATCTAAAGATTCATGGGTACAGAAATGTTCAAGGTAGTATTATGTGTAATAACAAAATACTATAATTAAATGTACCCAATAAATGAGGAATAGCTAAAAAATTCTGGCATATAAGTATAATGAAACATTATTCAAAAGGAATGAGGAATTTCAAGAATTTGGAAAAAACATGGGAATGCTTATATGAAGTGACACCAAAAATAAAAGAAAGCAGAGCCAAAAGATTATGATGTCTACAAAAAACTTTATAAAGTTAACAAGGAGAAGAAACAAAATTCTGGTTTAATACAATTGTCAATGATAGAAACATGCAGTCAAAGTTAAAGGACCCATCTTGTTTTGCTTAACACTCACTAAACTTTCTCATGAAACTCTATTAAATTAACTTCATAAAGGGGAAGGGGGGAGTTGTTTGTATGTTTGTTGGGAAATGTCAAAATAAAATATATAAAGTTTAAAAAAAAGAGAAAAGTCAATAAACTCCATTTCATCGAATGTACTTTATATACATAATCTTTTCCCTCAAGGAGTTTAAAATGCACACACATAGGGGAGACTAAGTACACAAGGAATAACCATTATGATTATTGTTTTTTATTAGGCATGAAAAAGCTAAAGTTAACAATATGAAGGTATGTTTAGGTGTCTGTTGGGAGGTGTCTGTTGCATCAAAACAAAATATACCAAAAAATTAAAAATTAAAAAACAGTATGTTCCTACCTTCTTAGAACCCCTCTGAGGGCAAGGACTGTATCTTTACCCATGCATTTATATTAAGCTCCTGTTAAGTGTAAGGTACTATACAGGTGCTAATTATACAAAGACAAAAACCAAACAATATCTGCCCTCAAAGGGCTTACATTCTACTGGGGGTGTGCAATATGTGTCTTCTACTTTTGTTCTGTTCACATCTTACCACAATAGTGAGCAGCACATACAGACCTGAATAACTGCTTGATTGAACGAGGGAATATGAGGAAGAGACAAAAAATACTGAAAGAAGACACTAGGCAAGTTAGAAATACTAGTTTGGACCCTTCATCAACCAGCCTCCTCGGTAAGAACAATTTAAGCTCAGGTTCAACTTTATTGGACAAAAAAAATCTTCAGAACAAGAGAAAGAAACCTTTATACTCAGTGAAAGATGATGTGGTATTTAAGGAGAGAGAAGAAACCCTGGCTCACCTGGGATCTGGATGCCAGGAGCCCAGAGGTCATTTCCTCCACCTCTGTGCTCTGTTTGGGGAGAAGGTCATGTTTCTCAGGCAGAGCTAGGAAAGAAAAAAAGAACCATAAGGGAGACATTCTTATAACTCTCAAACCTACAAGGCTAGAAATTGAAACACTGCATTTGGATTTGACCACCTCCCAAGCATACACAGGTCAAAGGAGTTCCAGTAGGATCCCTATCTCCTTCCTGGCCTGTATCCTTGATATTAACTTTGTGGTCTAAGCAGTTCCAGAAGACAGAGCCCTATGCATTCCTAGAATCAGACCCCATGATGTGAATTCAAAGCTCTGTTCCCAAGTGCACTGATAATGAATGTGATATACCCACTCTGCTTCAGTTACCTCCTCACTTAATAAAGAAATATATTGCCATTTCCCTCCCTACTTCAATTGTCCATATTCTTCAGAGAAAGCATACTTTGATTTTATTGTCAGTGATGCAATGTGGCCCAAAAGAAAAAG
>NW_027185771.1:31343669-31355383 GCF_028583685.1 Petaurus breviceps papuanus
CTGATTTCTATCCCTCCCCCAGTCCCTCTCTAACCTTTGGCCAGCCCTTCTACCTCTCCCTCCCTCGGTGCCTGCGTCCTTCTGAGGAGGAGGAGTCTGGGTTGATTCACCAACCAGGAGCCTCCAGAGAACATAGGCGCCAGCAACTGCCACGTAGCCAAACTAAGGCCCCTGACACCTGCAGAGCTGATGTACTACTCTTCCCAGAAGCCTTCTGATCAAAGCACTTCAAGTCCAGATTCCATTTCCCAGATGGCACAGAGCAAAAAGCCCCTGGGGCCCTGAATCCTGAAGGGTTTCCAAAAAATAGGCAGCAAGAACTCTCAGCATTCTGGGAAATGTAGTTTGGACCTCACTTTTGTCATGTGAAGTGCCCTTCCTTTAAGTTGAAGGAAACCTGCCAATACCATAGGGCTTGCCTGAGGTATATCTGAGTCAGATTCCAGAATTATAACATCACAGACTCATTCTCACTCTTTTGTTGGTTCTTCCTCCGTGCCATGCCTGCTACCTGTGGGTGTCCTGAAAGGCTCTGCCTTGGGCCACCTTCTTTCTTCCCTACATACTGTCTTGCTTAGGATCTCACCTATTTCAACTAGATTTATCCAGCCCTACCTTCTCTCATAAGCACTACTTTTGTGTCCTCAACTGACTTGAAACATGTCCAAAACAATTCATTATCTTCCCCAACCTTTGCTTCCTCCAACTTACCTGTTACTGCTGAGGATGGAACTCTCCGTCAAATCAGACTCGCAACCTCAGGGTCATCTCAATTCCTCACTTGAATTCACCTCACATAGCCAATCTGCTGTTAAGTCCTAATGTGTCTTCCTTTAAATCACATACATCCCCTTCTTGCCACTCACAGAGCCACCATCCCAGCTAGTGTGGGCCCATGTCATCTGAACTACTGCAGTAGCAATAGTTGGTCTATATATAATAGTTGGTCTGGTTGGTCTATATATCTCAGCTCTCCTCACTCTAATATATCTTCCACTTGGAGTTATTTTCTTGAAGCTCGAGTCTGACCCTTTTCAACCCACTCCCTCCTCCATTGGGCTTTTAAAGCCCTTCAGGATCTGTCCCCTTCTTACTTTTCACCTTCTTATACTTGGTTCCCCTCCAGTCACAAGGTCTGGTACTTAATAAATGTTTAAACAACTGACAGGTTGGCAAAGCTGTTAGTATGATACAATGGACAGAGCATGGGCCTGCAGTCAGAGGAGCTGCTTTTGCTATGGCCTACCTATATAACTTTTAGCAAATCACTTAATCTCTCTATGCCTCATTAATCCATCAGAAAGGAGGGGCTTAAACTGGATGACCTCTAAGATCCTGTTCAGCTCTAAATCCATAATCCTATGATCTAGTCCAACCCATTCATTTTACAAAAGAGTGTGAGTTCTTGCTCTGAAATATTTACTTATGTGAATGTGTTCATCCTTCCTGCTGGCTCATCATTTAAAGAATCAGAAAATCTCAAAACTGCATGGAATTTCAAATGTCATTCAGTCCAACTCATATCTGACCAGCAATCCTATCAGTAACATCCTAGAAAAGTGGTTATCTAACCTACTTGAAGAATTCCAGTGACAAGGAAGGGAAGAATTTGGAGATTAGCAGGTCACTGGTGATCTTAGAATGAGCAGCTTCAGTAGAATGGGGCTTATAATCAAGTCTGAGTACAAAAAGAGTAATAAGGAAATGGAGGTAGTATATTTGACTTTTTCAAGAAATTTAGCAGTACATTTTTCCCCTACCCACCACCCGAAAGCAGCAATCGCACTGAATATCCCCTCCTCCAATCTCCTGTCTCCCATATCTTCCCCCATTCCTCCTCCAACGTTCCAGTAGGGCATAGTGGATCTCTATGCCCCAGTGCCTGTATATCTTATTTCCAAGTTACATGCAAAATAATAATAATAATATTTTTAAACATTTGATTTTGAACCTTTGAATTCCAGATTCTTTCCCTACCTCCATCATCACCTACCCTTACGGAGAAGATAAGCAATTCAATACAGTTTGTACATGAGTAGCTATGCAAAACATTTCTATAGTGGATATATTGTGAAAGACTGACTATATTTCCCTCCATCCCATCCCACCCCTCACTTGTTCTATTCTCTACTTAGATCCTGTCCCTTTTCAAAATAAGGTGCTTCCAACATCTCTCCCCCCCAACCTGCCCTACCTTTCATAATCCCCCCTCTCATCCCCTTACCCCTACTCTCCTGTAGGATAAGATACCCTATTTAGTGTGTATGTCATTCCGTCCCTAAGCCAAATTCATTAAGAACAAGGTTGACTCATTCCCTTTTGCCCTCTTGTTCTTCCCCTCCATTGTAACATTTTCTCTTGCCTCATCTATATGAGATAATTTGCCCCATTCTATGTCTCTCCATCTCCTCTCATTATATTCCTCTCTCACCTCTTAATTTCACCGTTTAAGTATCATCCCTTCCTATTCAACTGGTCCTGTACCCTCTGTCTATGTATACCTGTACACATATATACACATACTCACATATATATTCATATGCCCATATAATACCCTCCTATATAAACATATGTATGTATGTATACATATAATATATATATATATATACACACACATTTCTATTCACTTCAACTATTCTCATACTGAGAAAAGTTTCATAAGTTACAATTATTGTTTTTCCATGTAGGAATGTAAGTAGTTCAACTCATACTTCTCTTGCTTCTTGTATCTGAATGTCAAATTTTCAATTCAACTCTGGTTTTTTCATCAAGAATGCTTGAAAAACCTCTATTCCATTGAATGACTATATTTTTCCCTGAAACATATTACTCAGTTTTTCTGGGTAGGTGATTCTTGGTTTTAATCCCAGCTCCTTTGACCTCTGGAATATCATATTCCACCCCTTTGATCCCTCAGGGTAGAAGCTGCGAGATCCTGTGTTATCCTGATTGTGTTTCCACACTATCCAGATTGTTTCTTCCTGGCTGCTTGTAACATTTTCTCTTTATCTGGGAACTCCAGAACCTGGCTATAATATTCCTAGGAGTTTTCTTTTTGGAATCTTTTCCAGGAGGTGATTGGTGGATTCTTTCAATCTCTATTTTGCCCTCTAGTTCTAAAACATCAGGACAATTTTCCTTGAGAATTTCTTGGAGGATGATTTCTAGGTTCTTTTTTTTTTTTTATGATGGCTTTCAGGTGGTCCAATAATTTTTAAATTCTCTCTCCTGGATCTATTTTCCAGGTCAGTGGTTTTTCCAATGAGATATTTCACATTGCCTTTTATTTTTTCATTTATTTGGATATGTTTAATAGTATCTTGATTTCTCATAAAGTCACTAGCTCCCATTTGCTCCAATCTAATTCTGAAGGAATGATTCTCTTTAGTGAGCTTTTGCGATTCTTTTTCCATCTGGCAAATTCGGCTTTTTAAGGCATTCTTCTCCTCATCGGCTTTTTGAGCCTCTTTTGCCATTTGAGTGAGTCTATTTTTAAGGTGTTTTTTTCTTGTCAGGTTGTTGACTCTCATTTTATAATTTTCTTGCGTCATTCTCTTTTCTCTTCCCCATTTTTCCTCCACTTCTCTTATTTGGTTTTCAAAATCCTTATTAAGCTCCTCTATGGCTTGTAAGCAGCTTATTTTTTTCTTAGAAGCTTCTGGTGCAGGAGTTCTGACTTCACTGTCTTCCTCCTGTTGCATGCTTTGATCTTTTTTGTCCCCAAAAAGGGAATCCAGAGTCGGAACCTCTGTGCTTGCCTTGCTTCCCTTGTTTGCTCCTGTTGCCACTCAATTACTTGACTTTTGAGAATTTCTTGGAGGATGATTTCTAGGTTCTTTTTTTGATGATGGCTTTCAGGTGGTCCAATAATTTTTAAATTCTCTCTCCTGGATCTATTTTTCATGTCAGTTGATTTTCCAATGAGATATTTTACACTGCCTTCTATTTTTTCATTCTTTTGTATCTGTTTTATAATACCTTGATTTCTCATAAAGTCATTTGTTTCCACTAGCTCCATTCTAATTCTGAAGGAATTGTTTTTCTCAGTGAGCTTTTGGACTTCCTTTTCCATTTTGGAGAGTACTGTGTTCCAAATTTCTGGGGTTTTGCATAGCTGTTGTCAGAGCTACTTCTAGGCAACTACCAGTAATGCCAATGCAATATTACAGAGCCCACGATCACAATAAAGACCATGACTATAAGAATTGCATGATGTTTGGTCAGAAAATATACCAAACTCTTTAGATAGAGGATAGAACTGAAGCATTCATTTAGGCACCAAAAAACTGAATCCTAAAACCAGCAAGCCGATTCCATCACAATACCAAAGATATTCAGAAGCCATAATAATGCTGAGAGCCACAGCATCCTTCAGCCTTCCCACAAACCAATACAAGATCAATGTCTACTCACAAACCTATCTGACTTCTTGCCTGAGGTTCTCCTCTCTCCCCCACTGTCTGGCTAGCTCTGACTACCAGCATCCTGTGGGCTCTTCTTCCCTTCAGTAAATTCCCTCCATCACAAGCTCCACGTGATTACATTCAGCCTATTTGGGGGCAGAGTTTATTTTCAAAGCAGGGAGGTTTTCAGACTCTCCCATAGGTCTATTAAGGGGCAGGGAAGATCTTCAGATTTCCATTCCCATTACACTGCCTCAGAACTGTGAGGATTCCCCCTCCACAGCTACCACAAGTTCTACTACCCCAGTGCTCCTCCTTACCCCAGGATCATCACCCAAGACTGTGACTCAGATCCAAGCAGGGCAAAGCAGGAGAATTCTGCCAAAGCACCAGCCCAGAGATTCCTGCAATTGCCCTTTGGTAAGTCACTTGGTCCCTCTACAATCTGTGGGCCTGGAGTTCTAGAAGCAGTCATTCAGCTGCCACAGCCACCCTGACACCCTGGGGGCAGGAGCCAACCAATGCTCTTCTCTCACCCAGGTCCAACAGAGGTTCCCCACTAACCTTTTACTTTCTCTTTGGGGTTTATGGTTTGAGAAGTCTGGAAACCGCCAAAGCTGCCGGTGATTCAGTCCCCTGAGGTCTCTGTCTTCAGTCTGTGCCTGAGCTGCCCCTGCAGGACTGTGCTTCACTCCCAGTCTGGTGTGATAGACCCTTCCTTTCGGCTTGCTAGGCCAACTTTGCCTAGAGAGGTATTTCACTCTGTCATTTTCTGGGTTCCATAGCTCTAAAATTTGTTTAGGGACATTTTTTTACAGGTATTAGAGGTGGTTGGGGCAGGAGCTCAAGCAACTTCCTTCTTTTACTCTGCCATCTTGGCACCATCCCTCAATAGTCTTTCAATAATCACAAATGTAATGTATTCAAAAGTATTTGATCCAGTGGTAGTAGTCACAGATCCAAAGAACTGCTTTTTGGACAAGATCTCAGATACCATCCACTCCAATCCATATTTGAAGAGAACGTCCCTCTACAATGTCCACAATAAAGTCATACAGTCTTTTGTTGAAGTTTCTAGTGAAGGAGAATTTATTGCTTCATAAAGAAATCCATTCCATTTTTCTAGAGTTCTAATTGGAAGGTTTTTTTTTTACCTTTAATAAAGCTTAAATTTACCTCTGCAACTTCCACCTTTTGCTCCTAGTACAAACAATTAAATTCAAAAATGAATTTCTATGGTAGGTGTTAGAGATATCAAAACAAAGGAACAGTACTTGAGTTTAAGAGGGCTAAATTCTACTAGAAGAAGGTGGATACAAAAGTGACAAAGTACATGCAATGCAGTTTGAGGAAGGAGAAGGAATTAACAACCATATAAAGAAATGTTTCTTTCAGCAGATGGTGGCACCTTAGATAAATCTTAAGATTTATCTTAAGAAAACTAAGGATTCTAAGAGGTCAAGAAGCAATTCTTTATATAATTGTTAATGCCTGTACTTATATGTTGTCTTACTAAGTTGGTGGTTCCTCTTGTAACCTAGCCTGCTTCTAAGGGGTATCAATCCTCAAAAATGCCTATACTTGAGGGGTGGCTAGGTGGTACAGTGAATAGAGCACCAGCCCTGGAGTCAGGAAGACCTGAGTTCAAATCTGACCTCAGACACTTGACACACTAGCCATGTGACTTTGGACAAGTCACAACCCCAACTGCCCTCCAAAAAGCAAAAAAAAAAATGCCTATACTTGGAATGTAGGTGGTCTGACTCCAAATTCTTCGAGACAAGCCCCACAATATACCATGAAACTGCAACAAACAACAGGAGGCATTGAAGTTTCTTGAGTAGAAGAGCAGCATGACAAAATAAAGGAAAACAAGTTTAATTTCTCTTCCACATAACAGTGACTCAGGTATTTAAAGATAGCCCTCATATCCACAGTCTTGTCTTCTTCAGTATAAATATCCCCAGTTTCTTAAAAGTTTCTTTATTCATTCTTCATACAGGCCTTACCTCCAGTAGACATTCTCTAGTTGATCAATATCTTTCTTAAAATGTAGTTCCCAGAATTACAAAACTCCAGACGTGGTCTCACCAGAGCATAGAACAAGTGAGTCTGTTGAACTACTTGGTCCTGTACTCTAGGTCTCCCTTCATTTAGCCTCAGATCATATATTTTTATTGTTGTTTTTAAAAAGACTCTTTCCTTTCAGTTCCTTGTACAAGACACTCCATCTTTTGGCTCTAGACATTTTTTCTGGCTGTACTCCTACCTGGAATGTTCTCCTTTCTTATCTCTACTGATTAGCCTCCCTGGTTTCTTTCAAGTCCCAGTTAAGATCTCATCTTCTCCAAGAAGCCTTCCTTTCCCAATTCTTTTTTTTAAATCAATTTTAAAATTTATCTCAAGTTTTCAACATTCACTGTTATAAGGTTTTGAGTTCTAACCTTTTTCCCCCTCTCCCATTCACCCTTCCCAAGATGGCATGGAATCTGATATAAGCTATAAATGTACCATCATATTAAACAGTTTCCACATTAGTCACATTGTAAAGAAGAATCATAACCAAAGGGAATAACCACAAGAAAAGAAAAAAACAACAACAAAAGTCTGGAACACAGACTCCATACTTCTTTCTTTGGATGTGGCTAGCATTTTCCATTATGAGTCTTTTGGAATTGTGTTAGATCATTACATTGCTGAGAGGAGCTAAATCTATCAAAGTTAGTCATCATAAAGTGTTGTTGTTACTCTATACAATGTTCTGCTGGTTCTGCTCACTTCACTCAGCATCAGTTCATGTAAGTCTTGCCAGATTTTTCTGAAATCCACCTGCTCATCATTTCTTATGGAACAACAGTATTCCATTACATTCATATACTAAAATTTGTTCAGCCACTCTCCAGTTAATGGGTATTCCCTCAATGCCCAGTTCTTTGCTACTATAAAAAGAGTTGCTGTAAATATTTTTGTACACATGGACAGCTGGAATCTTTGGGTTTATGAAACAGTAGATTACTATAGTCATTGACTATTGTGTCTTGTGTGCCTAACCTATTCCACTGATCCAACACTCTATTTCTTTGCCAGTACCAAATAGTTTTGATGATTGCTGCTTTATAAAAATTTTAAATCTGGCACAACTAGGCTACCTTCCCCCAAATTTCTTTTCACTAATTCCCTTGATATTTTAGACCTTTTGTTCTTTCAGATGAATTTTGTTATTTTTCTAGCTCTATAAAATAATTTTTTTGATATTTTGTTTGGTATGGCACTGAGTAAGTAAATTGCTTTAGGTAGAATTGTCATTTTTATTATATTAGCTCAGCCTCCCCATGAGCAACTGGTATTTTTCCAATTATTTACATCTGATTTTATTTGTGAATTGTTTTGGGGTTTGTCTTGGCAGGTAGACTCCCAAATATTTTATACTGTCTACAATTACTTTAAATGAAATTTCTCTATCTCTTGATATTGGGCTTTGTTAGTAATATATAGAAATGCTGATGATTTATGTTGGTTTATTTTATATTCTGCAACTTTTCCAAATTTGCTATTTCAAGTAGTTTTTTAGTTGATTCTCTAGGATTCTGTCAAGTACACCAGCATATCATCTGCAAAGAGTGATAGTTTTGTGTCTCCGTTGCTTATTCTAATTCCTTCACTTTCTATTTCTTTTCTTATTGCTAAAGCTAGCATTTTTAGTACAATATTGAATGAAAGTGGTGATAATGAACATCCTTGTTTCACCCCTGAACTTACTGGAAATGCTTCTAGCTTATACCCATTACACATAATGCTTGCTGATAGATTAAGATAAATACTACTTATCATTTTAAGGAAAACTCCAATGATTCCTATGCTCTCTAATGTTTTTAATAGGAATAGGTGTTGTATTTTGTCAAAAGTTTTTTTTCTGCATCTACTGAGATCATCACGATTTTTGTTAATTATATGATTTCTGCTAATTTCCGATTCTTAATAATAAATAGTACCTTCTCATTGTTCATTTTTTCCCTATTTATCTTGTATATAAGTTGTCTGCACAACATAAGTTGTTTGCATGTTGTCTCCCCTTCAAATTGTGAGCTCCTTGAGGACAGAGACTGTCCTTTGCCTTTCTTTGTATACTCAATGCTCAGCAAAGCACCTGCCACATAGAAGACTTCATGCTTATTGACTGACACTTCTGGCTCATACTGGTCTTGCAGTCCACAAAAACCCATGGCTCTTTTTTTTCCCATACAAACTGCTGCCTACCTATATGTCCCTTATTTTGTACTTGTGATTTATCTTGATCATATCCTCATCTATTCCCAGGACCCTGGCCAGCATGCAGAATTTGTCTAAACCATTTTACAATACCTCCATCAGCACCAGTTACTTGAAAAAGTGCAGAAATTCCAGTCTGAGGAAAAGCTGGAGTCCCTGAGGCATTCAAAAGGACAGTGGGGAGTCCCAATGGATGCTTTATTGTAGTGAGTGATCCCCATCTCTGCCAGCTACCTACAGACGTTCCTTGACTTTGCAGGGTGACTTGTCAATTTATCCCTATGTTCTCTGCTTTGGCAGTGTCACTCCCAGTCTTTCTTTTGACAAGTGGACTTAATAAAATAGAAAGCAAATTTAATGACCTAGAGAAGTGGTTCATCTCAGATCCTACTTTTACATACTTGGGGGGGGGGGGAAGCACATTATGTAGAACAATGCATCATCCAGCATTGCCAAGGGGCCCTCTTTTCACAGCTCACACTGACATTGTCCACATCCTGTCTCTATACATACTTCTTCATCAGAAACTGATAGAGACAGGAAGAAAAAAAAAACCGTTTGTACCCAGCAGATGGAGATGCTCATAAGGCTACATTTGAGTCATTCTGAAGCACCATTTTGAAAGAGCATAGTATGTCACCATTACCCAAAGCAGAGGGGTCAAACTCAAAATTCCTAAGAAAAGTAAATTAAAATGTAATTTGGAAATGTTTAACAAATTTTAAAAAATTACAACATAATGTTTTTATGTGGCTTTCTAAGTATAAGTGGCCAGCAGGGACCCTTTCTATTGATTGATTCGACACCACTGACCTATACAGACCATGAGAACATATACAATACCTTCAGAATAATAATACCTAAGCTATAATAGCAGGTTCAACTTCATTATCATATATGTTCCCTGACATCACAATCTTCAGGCAGACAGGGTCATGAAAGATTAAGACCCAACAGATGCCCCAGAGTCCTATAGATTAATAAGTTTTGCATCCATTAAACCTTAACTGGATCTATTGTTGTTAACCCTCTTACAAGCTTGACTCTCAGTTTTTACACCAGTTTCCTGCTTCTGGAAATGTCACCGGGAAACTGTCTCTATAGGCTGCAGCCCCCACCTCATGGGCAGCCACAAATATTTCACAACTAGAAAACAAAGTTTTCTCCACGCAAGTCCTTAGCACTATCAAATGTTTCTACATCGAGGTGGCTAGATGGCGCAATGAATAGAGCACCAGCCCTAGAGTCAGGAGGACCTGAGTTCAAATTCGGCCTCAGACACACTTAACATGTACTAGCCGTGTGACCTTGGGCAAGTCACTTAAGCCCAATTGCCCTGCCTTCCCCCTCCAAAAAGAAAAAAAAAAAGTTTCTACATCATGTGATTTTCTTAAGTGAAAATGACATTAAAGATATGTTACAATTTGCTTTGCTGCTGTACCCTAAGGACCCCAGGAGTTTCCATCCGACTCTCAGCAGAGATTCTCATAGCTTTACTCTCTGTATCGCCAGAGCTTTGCACACAGTCAGCACTTTTTCCTTCATCCTGACTCAGCCCCCGAAGAAACTCTGGCTTGCACTACGCCTGCCCGTAAGCCAAGAAGGCCAGCTAAGCTAGGGCCTGGAAATGGAGTTCATAGTGATGCTCCTGAACTATTGTGAAGAACTGATCAGGACAGGCTGGAGGTCAGGGCTGGAAGAGGAGAAGGGGCGCTTCGGGAAAGTTAGGTCACAAACCACAGACTGGACTGTCTTCCGCAGATGGCAGGGTGTGGTAGGGGCACAGCCCCTCCTGCGCCCGGCTGCAGCTCCCTCCAGCTTCGTCACACCCGTCACTCCTCCCTCCCCCTCGTCCCTCCCACCCTCTCTCTCTCTTCTCTCCAGCGGGCAAAGGGAAACCCAGACGTCCGTATACACTCCTCCCCACCCCAGGACACCAACGCCGCCGTCCCCACCCACCCCCCCAAGATAAATTTAAAAGCGGGTGCAGAGTGAGGATGGCGCCACACCAAGGAGCACCGCGTAGCCCGGGGCCGAAGCTCCGGCTCCCGGGGGTTGGTGACAAACGCTGGGCTCAGGGCACTTAGGATGCCGGGAGGCAGAGGCGGGGCGCCCCGGGGGATTCTGGGAATGGTAGTTGAGCGGCATGGCGCTGCCCAGGCTTCTGCGCAGTTTCCTTTTCTCCGGGTTTGCTGCATTGTCCGTCAGGTCAGCTCCAAGTTCAAGGTGAGTCCGGTTCCATCCCTCTTCCCTGCCTCAGTCCGTGCTCCAGCTCCTGGAGAGCGGGCAGCGGGAAGAGCGCGGTGCGAGGCTGCGGCAGCGAGTGCCACCCGGGCACCCCAGACCCAACCTCGCGTGCTGCGAGCTCAGCCCCTTGGGCTGCCCCGGATTCCCGGACCGGACGGAGGCTGGGGCTGAGCCGGCCCATCCCGCGGGGCGGCTCTGCGGGGTCAGAGACCCGGAGGGGCCCCCGCAGGTCTTCTCAGCCGAGCTTCTGGCGTTAAACACGAGGAAACTGCGGGACAGGGCAGGGACTTGTGGGGCATCCCTCAGGTGGTAAACGTCAGAACTCAGCGCGAACCCCCATCCGCTACCCCCGGGTCGGGCACGGCTCCCTGCTGCCTCAGTGTGCCTTACCCCATGTGAGTGACCATCCCTGTCCCTAAATGCCTGTGTGACCCGCGGTGCCATTCTCCGTGTGACAGTGCCGTGTGCCTTGTCACCATATTGTGTGGTCGCCTCTGTGTATGCCTGCGCTGCGAGAGTGCGTGAGGTGAATGTTGAGGGGAGAGAAAGGGAGGAGAGGGTCTCCTGTGTTCATGGCCTTGTATCTGGTTGCCTCTGTGACCCGGTGTGCATAAGTGAAATCATTACTGAGTGTGACTCTGTGTGTAGGTGGTTGCCTACGTGCATGACTGGTGTGTGTCCTTCTTTATGGTCTCCCACAAGTGCCCCAGTTATATGACCATGTATTCACCTGTATGTGGTCAGCTGTATGTGGTTGCCTAAACATGCCCGGGTGTGGTAACCTGGATGCATGAC
>NW_027185771.1:31360383-31407237 GCF_028583685.1 Petaurus breviceps papuanus
AGGAAGGTTTGTCTGTATTTCCTAGTTCTGAGTATATGGTGGGTGGTGTTAAAATGAGAAGTATGTATCTGATAGGAGCTCCATACATACTAGAATGACAGATGATCTAGAGATACTCTAGAGAAAGGAAGTGACTTGTATCCATCAGAGGGAGGGTTCTTTGCTAGGGAGACAAGAGAGCTGAGGTAGAGAGAGGTCTTATGAAGTAGGTATCTTGCTTAGAGGACACATCTGACCTGAGAGTCTCAAACTCAAACTCTCTTTTATCAGGAAAGAGGCAGATTAGTCAGGAGAAAGCAGATTTTGGTAATGGAACAACTTTTGAGAATCCTCAGAGAGGTAGGACTTAGAGAAAGTCCTATCCTGGCAGGCCCAGGAATTATTTCCAGAACCTCTGATATTGTGCTCTTTCAAGTACACTAGGCTAACTCCAAAGGGTCTCTTTGGAATTTACTTTGACTACTGTTCTTTCTGGTGCTGCTTTGTCTTATCTTTTTGAAGAGCTTTGTTCATAGGCACCTGTGTTCATTTGTTTATCTAAGAGGATACCAGGGGCTCTCCTTAGATTTTTAAGACCACAGTACCCTATTATCCCTTGTATTCACCATGTTGGTCATTGTATCCCAATGGCTGGTTTTCTGTCTGAGTTGCCTTGTGCAGCAAAACACTCTAAAACAACAACAGGAAGGGATTTCTTCTCCCCACCCCACCCCTGCCCTGACTGCTCCTATATTTTTTTGTCTTTTTCTCAGCTCCATATTCTCAGGACTCTGCTCTAGGGAATGACCAATAGACCTCTCACAGCCAGATCCCAAGGACGTTGAAGTCTCCTCTCTATCTCTTGAAATCTCATCACATGGTTCTTAGTGTGTGGACCCCCTCCTTTCTGACATCATGTAGTATCCTTGTCCCAGCTGCTGTCTTCTAGAACAATGGATATATCTTAGTAGAAGATGGAATGCGACTCAGTTTCTTTTTCTTTTCTCTAGAACAGTCATTCAGGTACACGCTCTTTTCTCAGTGCAATCATAGGAACTATTAGGGAAATTAAAAAACCAAAAAACTCAGGTCCTTTCCTGGAGGAACCTTCATCTCATTGTGGAAATAAAATACGGACTCTAGAAAATGTTTTAACAAAACAAGGAAATATAGAATATGAGAGTAGTAGTAAAGGTTTAAAGAGTTCATGGAACTCCTTAAAAGATCAATGGAAAGGTAAATGCAGACCTAAATGGGTTTTGTACTTTAAAAAAATGAGTTCATAGGAAAGAACATGGCATACATTATATCAATTGTATTACCCATTCATTGTATTTGCATAAATTGTTTTTGCATAAATATTTTTTCTTTCTTACAAGGGGGGCTTTAGTGTTGGTGTAGCAGAAGACCTGTATCCAGAAATGCTTGTGATGTAAAAACAAAAAGCATCAATAAAACATTTAAAATTAAATAAAAAGATGGATCACAATGGTTTACATATAAGACAGGGAGGAAAATGGAATGGTGTTCCATAGGGAGAAAACATAGCTATATATCAGAATATATATATATATATATATATATATATATATATATATATATCAGGAGCAGGCATGAACATTTCATTTACAGAGAATATTCAATCAATCAACGGGCACTTATTAAGCACCTACTATGTGTCAAGCACCATTCTAGGCATTGAACATATACAAAAGTGAAACACCCTCTTCCCTCAAGGAGCTCACACTGTGTTAGAGGAAACAATATCAGTGGAGTATCTTTTTCTAGGTGTCAATTATCTGTATTTGCTGAATTCATCAGCTTTTCGAGAATACAAAAAAAAAAAAATAGCCTATGTAGTATCAGTAAAAACTGAATAAAAATATTTTTAAAACATAGGCAAATTAGAAAATTTCATAGATGGAAGGAACCTCAACCCTAATCCAACTAAAATTTGAATCCCTCTCTAACATTACTAACTAATGTGTCTGCTCAAAGACATCCAGTGATAGGAAATGTTCTGTCTCCTGAGTCCATAGCTCTCTTGGTTCCCCTAGAGGGGCAAGAGTTTGGATTAAAATTAAGTTATAGGCTCTTTAAAATGTTCAAATAACTTGCATGTGGGGGATGTTCAGAGTAAGCATGCCTTATCTTTATTATACTAATTATGTCCGAATTATATCTTTGATTTATCAACATAGAGTATGGTGTTAAAAAAATTGACATGTTAAATAAAATCAGTTTACTCAATGTTACTGTCATTTTCTAAGCATCAGTTCCTCTTCTTTCAACAAGCAGACTAATCTATTCATATGTATGTATCCTACTGGATATAGACTGTGCTATTGATCATAAGAAGTAAATGGTATAAATCAGCATCACTTCTTTTTATTCCCCAGACACCCAGTTATATTCTAGTGAGGGCTTCACCTGAGTTCAAACCCAGCCTCAGACACTTCCTAATTGTGTGTCCTTGGGGGAGTTACTTAACCTCTGTGTGCCTTGGTTTCCTCAGGTGTACGTGGAGATAATAGCACCTGCATCTCAAGGTTGTTGTGAGAATCAAAGGAAATAAAGGAGATAACATTTGTAAAGTGCTTAGCGTAGTACCTGGCACATAGCAGTACTATATAAATGCTAGTTGTTATTATTATCATCCGATTATTATTATAAATGGTTATTATTGTTATCATTTTATTACCTCTCATTTAGAGAGGCAAGACATGGCTAAAAAAGTATAATCCCACAGTTGTATAAAGAGTGCTGGATTAGAGATTTGGATTTGAATTTTGGTTTTTTCAATTCTTATCTCAAAAATGAGAGATAATTGGACTAAATGTCCCCTAAGGTCCAAATACATAGGTTACTAGATATCACAACCTTACTAAATGAATGACCTTGAGCAAATGACTTAATATCTCTGAGCCTTAGTTTCCTCGTCTGTAAAATGAGGAAGTTGGATACAGTCTCTTAAGATTAGGTCATAAAATCTCACGGCAGCAACAGTCTCAGATTCCATGTATGGGCAGAAGTTTTCCTTTCAGAGCTAACAGAACTTTGTTCTGCCCCTAGTTACACAAATATTTATTAAGTGACTTCTATACACTGTGCAGTGCTTTTATTGAGTTTATAGTCTAGGAATGGGATGGGACACAAATCACTATAAAATGTGATATATGATTTGCTTTTTAAGATTAGATAAGATGTAAGATGTGTATAAACGGGCTTTCAACAAGAGGGCCTTTGAAAAGCTTCCTGAAGCAGGTGGCCAATTAGTTGAATTTTGAAGGTTAGATAAGAATTCAGTGAGTATTACAGGCATAAGGAAATGGTTTGAGCAAAGATCCGAGGTAAGAATACAAGATGTGTATAGGAATTGGCAGTATTCCAGTTTTCCTGGAGCTTAAAGTAAGCAGGAATAGAAGTAGATAAGATCAGAAAGGTTAAGGTCACACTAGATTATGTGATTTGGTAATAAGTAAGGAGCAGAAGGGACCTAATCAGATATATGCATAAGGAAGATGAGTCTGGCAATTGGGAAAAGAGTTGAGGCAGAAAGATCACTTAGGAGGCTTTTACAATTGTCCAGGCAAGTTATAATGAAAATCTGTACCAGGGTAATAACAGTAGGGATGAAGAGGTGGGTACAAATAGGCAAGATGGTGCAAAGATAGAATCAACAGATTTAAACATAGGGAGTGAAGAAGCTAGCTAAGAAAATATAAAGAAATACCTAGAATTCTGAAATGAAAGAGAAAAGGTAGATAATTATATGTTATTAGATGGACTTTTGATAGTGTTTAAACTTTGCTCAATCCTCACAGAGCTAGAGCAACACTAAATAATAAGAATGTAGTATTTGATACTGGAATGCAGCTGAATCCACAGTCTCATCACAATCGGATAAAAAACTTTTAAATATTATTGTTGTTCAGTCATGCCCAACTCATAATGCCTGCATTTGGGGTTTTCTTGGCAAAGATAGTGAAGTCATTTGCTATTTCCTTCTTCATATCATTTTACAAATGAAGAGCTGAGGCAAACAGGGTTAAGTGACCTGTCCAGAGTCACACAGCTAGAAAGTATCAGAAGTCAAATTTGAACTCATGAAGATGAGTCTTCCTGACTCCAGTCCAGCACTCTATCCACTGTATCACCTAGCTGCCTTCTAACTATACCCTAGGTAATTTAATTTAACTATACCTATATATATGTATATATTTACATAATTATATTTATATATATATTATATTCAATTTATATAACTATATATAAATTAAGCTTCCCTCACAAGTCCTTTAATTCTTTGCCAGGTAGTTGTTTATCCCTTGTTTTCCAAGAGGTCCAGTGATGTCATAGGTGATTCCTTGACTTGCATGTGAATTGGATTTAAGTGCGACAGGGTTGCACAAAGTCCTCAGGCTTACTGTCTTGTCCTGAGTCATCAAAGTTCAGGACAAAAGCCAAGACTACTGGCAATGTCCTGGGATGCATCTTTGATGTCTAACCAAGCTCTAAGCCTCCACAGTCCCTGCTTCAGCTGCCTTCCTGGCCATTGGAACAAATTTTTCTCATCCACCTAGGGGAAGTCTTCACATGCTTGGAGTAGACATCCTAACTCACCAACAGGTTTGAGGTCTGTCACTTTCCCTCTACCCAGGGTGTGGCTACTGTGCATGCTACAGTTTCTTTCTTTCTTTTTTTTTTTTTAATTACAAGCTACAGTTTCCTGGAGTCACAGGTGAGAGTTGGGCGAATGAGGGGGACATCAAAGGTGGATGAGCAACTCTGAAAAGGGTGTGGCAAGCCATCACACCAGAGGTGCTAGTCCTCCTGAACACCCCATACACCCCAGGTGATAGGTGCGTGGCAAATGAATAGCTTGCTATGGCAGTTAGCCACAAAATTTAGCCATGAAAACTGCCAACAAGAACAAAAAGGACTAAAATTCTGCTAGTATGGAGATGTGGTCATCCGAAACTTTTCAGGCCTGGTCTTTCTAACACTACATTGTCTTTGCTCTAGAAATGACTGTCTGTTGCAGACATTATCCTTCCTCCTGACTGCATTCCCTTTCTTTTCTGAAATCATCTATGTCTACAACCTTCTGTCTTAAACTCTTCCATGCACTATGGTGCCTCCTGGCCTTTGACATCAGAACTGTAAAGCCTTTTGGATATTCCCAGTTGAGCTTCTATCTTCATTCCCATATTGGTGTTCCTGAACTACCCCAAATCAAGGAATGATTTTGGAGCCAGGAATACCGCCTATGGAATGAGTGACGATAACATAGTTCCTTCAAGAACAAGTCATGCCAGACTAACTTTTTTTTTTCACAAGATAACTAGGCATTGGTGAAAGATGGTGAATGAAGCATATCTAGATCTCAGAAAAGAATTTAAGTCTCATACAATCCTTATGGAAAAGTGGAGAGATGTGTTCTGGATGATAGCATAATTAAATGGATTTGGAACTGGTACAATGACTGAAGAAAAAATATTCATTAATAAGGTGGATTAGCCTACTCTGATGCCTCATTGTATCATGGAAATAATCTTAGATTCTCAAAGACTGTGCCAGTGGAATACGAACTTTGGCACATTTTACCATGATAGAAAGTCGTTGAATACAGATGGGGGTGAGAAGAGATATCATCTTTCTTAGGAGCAGCTTGGCTAAGTACAGACAAGCTTAACACCAGTATTCTGGACACTCAGTGATAATTTCTTTGTCCATGGCAGTCCACCATATGAGAAATATGATATGGACATTTGTAATGTGTAGCACCCTTCCAGCTGGACAGAATAGTAAACTAGGAAAGGGGGTGCTAAGAATCACAGTTTTTAGACTATCTTTTAGAGATACTCTATCTGTAGAAAAAAAAATCAATGATGCCAACAGCTCCACATACCAAAGCATACAACAGACTAGAGCTGTTGGAATTCTAAATAAACAGTCCTTGTTCCGTGATTAATAAGTAGATATACTAGTAAAGGAACTGAATTCTAGCAGTTTTTACATTCTTACTATTTAAAAGAAATAAAACAAGAGAATTACAAGATAAATGGAAGAATGATTGTTCATGGATTCTCCTTGGAGAAACAAATAAAGGTGTTGGCAGGGTTAGTTTTATAGACTACCTAAAGGCAACAAGAAACATTTCATGGAACATTTGGTCTTCTCAAATTGCTCTCTTACTGATGAGTATTCACAAAAAGGCCATCATGAAAATAATAAGAAGATGAAGAATTATATGAAGGATTAAGAAATTATATAAAGAAGTTGACAGGGCCTCAAATTAAGCTAATATATACTTAGATACTTAGTGATTTTGAGGCAAAGGTGAGGACAGTGAAAAATGTGACAAAATATGCCTCAAGAATTAAGGAGAAAGGCACTATACCAATACATCACGAATATTTCCTTCAAGAAAAGGCCTAAAAGATGTTGAACATGGCAAGCACTGAATAACATCACTGAAAAATCAAACCAATTCTCTTTGAACAGTCAGACCAGTGACTTGTTAGAGAATAGATTAAAATTAATACAAGACTAAAAGGAAGAATAAAAATTAGAAAGCTATGTGGTGGGCAACATTGGAGGGACTATGGGAAGAGAGGTATATTAATGAGCTTTTCTTAGAATTGTGAATTGTTTCTACTGTTGTAGAAAACAGCTTGGAATAATGCAAGAAAATTTACCCAACTTTTCATACCCTTTGACCTACTGACCTTGCTACTCGACATATGCACCAAAGAGGCTTAAAAAACAACAGCACATATACCCAAATATTCATAGCAGTGCTGTTAGTGTCAAAGAAAAATGAAAATGAAGTGGTTACGCATTAATTGGGACATGGCTGAACAAACTGCAGAAATAGAATATTATTCCACCATAAGAAATGAAAAATATAATGAATTTGCTTCATAACATTTTTACATCATTGACACCTTTTTTCCAGCTCCTCTTTTTGTGCTAGAAGACAACAGGAGCCTACCCCATTAGAATTCAAGTAGGCAAATTATGGGCCATAGGCCAAATCCAGTCCATCACCTATTTTTGTACAGCCCACAAGCTAAGAATGGCTTAAGTTGTACTGGAACATAGCTATACTCATTCATTGTCTATGGCTGCTTTTGTGCTACAATGCAGAGTTGAGTAGTGGCAGCAGAGATCCTATGTGACGGTTTCATCACTTTGATTTCTGCTCAGCAAATTGCAGTGACAGTCATAATCAACAGCTTCAAGTGATCAACCCATTGCCCTACTGTGACATTTTATTTATGACCAGTGAATGTCCAGCATGTCAAAAGAAGAAGGAGGAGGAGAAAGAGGAGGAAGAAGAGGGGAGCAGAAAGAGAAAGAAGAAGAAGAACCACCCTCAACTACTGTTATGGAACAATTGACTTTAGAAATTAGCTTTTGCTGCTGACTTGATAATATTTCTTAATGAATTACAAGACAAAACAGAGTTTTTATGAGAAATTTATAGTGTGGTAAAGCCAATTCAGGCAAGTAGGTGGTGCAGTGGATTGGATACAAGGCCTGAAGTCAGGAAGATGATTTCAAATACAGCTTCAGATATTAAATCGCTGTGGTTTCACGAGTCATGTAACTGAAACAACTAAACAATGACAACAAAAGCCAATTCAATGATAGCTAATGTTAAGTCATAAATAATGTCAAACTGCTTTATATACTTCCTGTGCTGTCAAAAGTTAAAACAAAAAGCAAAATTTCCATTCCCAAACAAATTTGCAGCAGATATGTTTTCCAAGCTCAGAATACAGTTCCAACAGTGTTTTTTGGAACTTAATGCAAATACAAAAGAGTTCTATATTTCAAAATCTGTTTAAATGTACAATGATGACCTTCCACCTAATCTTCATTCTCAATTACTTTTCTTTTTTTGAGGGCAATTGGGGTTAAGTGACTTGTCACACAGCTAGTAAGTAAGTGTGTCAAGTGTCTGAGGCCGGATTTGAACTCAAGTCCTCCTGACTCCAGGGCTGGTGCTGTATTCACTGCACCACCTAGCCACGCTGTTCCACCTAATCTTCAATTGGAAGTGATTAATCTGCAATATTAATTAATCTGCAAACAAAAGGCAAATATCAAGAGAAGAATCTAATGTAATCCTATAAATGCCTTCCAAGCGATATATATGTGTGTATATATACATATATATATATATATATTATCAATTACAATTATATGCTCATGGATTGATATCAGCATTTGTCAGTACTTGTCAGTCTGAAAAAACATCTTCAAAGATAAAATATGTAAAATATCATTACAGATCAACATTAAGAGATGAACATTTGCAGTTGTTTTAATGACAGGGAATACTAACTTTGAACCCCAATTAAGTGAGCTATTATTTCCTCCAAAAATAATTACATTCTTCTTACTAGTAGACCTTTATTACAAAAAATAGTATTCAATTATTGTTGTTATATTTTGAATTTCATCAATAAAAATATTGTAGAAATTTGTTTTCTCTCTTGTTATATTAAATGCCTACATAGCATCCTTGATTTAGCCTCTTGGCCCTCAAAGCCTAAAATATTTACCATCTGCTTCTTTATAGAAAAAAAAAATTGGCTAACTCCTGCATTAGAATATAAGCTTTTTTGAAGGAAGGAATATCTTACATTTATTTGTTTTACCAGAACTTAGCACAGTACATAGCATCTGCTAAGTATTTGATATTTTATGTCTAGTTCAGAGAAACTTGGCAAGATTTATGTGAACAGATGCAATGGGAAGTAAGAAGATCCAAAAGAACAATGTATCACTACTATAATATGTAAACAAATATAACCTAGGTTTACCTCTTAAGCTTATCTTAACCCATAGTGTTTCTTAAATGTATTGGAAATTTTCTTCTTACTTAGTCATGTACCCAGACACATGCTCTGACCCCAGCTGTATTCTTGGGGTTGGTGATTAGGCCCTGGTCCTATACTGCTAATATAATAATACTGCTACAGTTTGCTGCTGTCATTGCCACAGCCTTGCCATAGTTCTGGATGGGATGAATCCCCCTCCTGCTTCCCCTCCCCCTCCCTGCCTTCTTCCCCAGTCCTTGTTAGGTCACTGGGACAAAACTTGAACCAGACTCAGCCCTCTGGCTTTTGCCTTCCACTCTTAGAGGTATACTGCCTTAACCCTTCTCCATCTCCTCCTCCAATTGTCTACCAAGAGTTGGCTTTATCCTCTGACAGACCCTAACCGCATATCAGAAGTCACATTAGCTAAGGGGCTCCTAAGGGGCCTCCTAAGGGGCCCCAAGACATGAGCTAACTTGCTAACATCTCTACTTTATCTCTCTCTCCTTGATCAGTCATCTTTTGGGAGTTGGCTTTGACCCCTACTAAAGCTCCCATTGGCTTAAGGACCCATTTGCTCAAGATAAATAGCCATACCTTACTGAACCACCCCACCCCCAGGAGATCACCTGCAGGCTTTTGACTTTATTCTTGTATAGAACTGTAGTGAATGGGAGAACTTATTACTATTTCTCTGGTTTTATTGAACTTTTGCTTATCTGGTACTCTTTTTCCTCCTGACTCAAGTATTTTTCAGGGAAGCTAGAGTTGTGAAACCTTTCATGTTGCCATCTTTGCCAAAAATACAGTGCCCTCCCTTCCCCTTTTTAAAGTAGCACTCCATTCTTTCCAGTAATTTCAAGAGTGGAGAGGTGTCCCTTTATCTTCTTTCTTTCTTTTTTTTTTCCTAAGAGTGAGACCAGCCTTCAGGCTGTACGCTCTGTGCAGATTACTACAAAATCATTCCTGATCTCCGTACTTATTAGAAGAGAGAGTGTTACTCTTTTGAAGGTCAGTAATAACTCCTTTTTTTCCAGTGAGCACAGCTGTCTAGCTTTCTCTTTTCTGTGTTTGTGAACAACCCTCTACTTCTAGATCAGGCGTTCTTAGCCTTTTTGTGTGTGTGTTATGGACCCCTCAGGCTGTCTGATAAAGTCTGTGAACCTTCTCAGAATAGTGTTTTTAAATGCATAAAAAACAAAGGGCTCAAAAGAAGTGAATTATAGTGAAATATAATGATCAAAATATTTTTTTAAGTTCATAGAACCCAGGTTAAGAACCCCTATTCTAGATAATCTTGTATACCGTGATATCCAGAACACTGCATTCTGCTGGTTCTCCCCCTTATTCCTATGACTGCTTTTTTTTCTTGGGCAACTAGGTGGCACAGTTGATAGAGTGTTGGGCCTAGAGTCAGAAAGACTCATCTTTGTGAGTTCAAATTGAGACTTAGATGCTTACTAGCAGTATGACCCTGGGCAAGCTACTTAACCTTCTTTGCCTCAGTTCCTCATCTGTAAAATGAGCTAGAGAAGGAACTGGCAAACCACTCCAATATCTTTGCCAAGCAAAACCCCAAGTGGGGTCACAAAGAGTCAGACACAACTGAAACAACTGAACAACAACCACAACCTTCTTCTTCTTTCCTCTTAAATTTGGAACTCCACAAGGCATAAGTCTTTGTCCATGAAAATATTGATAGTCTTTGGTGATCTTAACTAAGCCTATAATTTGAGTTAGCAGCTCTGTACAAAAGACTCCCAAATCTCTATCTCTGGCCCCAACATTCCCTGGAAGTCTAGTTCAGCATTTCCAGCTGCCTGCTAGTTATTTCCATATTTTTCACCCTTGGCAGCTCAAACTTGACATTCCCAAACAAAGCTCATCATCTTATACCCCAGACTCACCTATTCTAAACACTATTTTGGTGATGGCACCAGCTTTTTAACCATTCTTTTAATCCCAGGGATATCCTTGACTCTTTCTTCTCCCTTACTCCCCACATTCAGTCAGTTGCTAAAAAGTATTGGTCCTATTTATGTAATAATACTTCCTTCCCTCTTCTCTTTTTTACTGTCACAGGCACTACTCTAGTTAAGGTGATCTTTATCTGACTTTTTAACTCTTATCTTTCTTCCTCCACTATTTCCTTTCACTAATTTATCTTTCACACTGCTGTAGAAATGATTTTTATAATGTACAGATCTAATAGAGTCATCCTCTTGGTCAAAAACTTTTAATAGCTGTACCAAAATATTGATTCTTTACCCTCACATTCATATCCTTCTATAATCCAGGTTTCCAGTACATTTTCAGCTTTATTTCATCCTATTCTCCTTTATATACTCTGTACTCTAGCTCAATTAAACTAACAAGTGCTTTGCTCTAGTCTATTCATGGCTTTTTTCTGTCTCTGCCTTTGCTCATCCCATTTCCTGTATTTATAATAGACATCTAGCCTTAATCACTATTGCTTCAGTCGAACTGAAACCTGTTAAAGACCTTAGCTTAAAAAGACCAAGGTCTCCCACTGCATCCAAGTTGTCCTGATCAATATCTGGCCACTGGACCCAGATGACTCTGGAGGAGAAAGTGAGGCTGGCGACTGCACAGCCCTCCCTCACTTAAATCCAATTCACTTGCATGTCATGGCATCACCTCCTTGATGTCTCGATCCTCTTTTAGAATGAAGGAAAAACAAGAATAGAGACCACTCTCCATTCCCCCGCCATCTTATCTCACTCTGTTGAAAGCCTTCCTTTCCATCATCTAATATTATCTAAGGTTCCATCTCCTTCATGAAGGCTAATCTGAGCTCTTCCTGCTGGAAGTGATAATTCCCTCCTCATCTGTGGCTCTTTGTATAGAACTCTCTTTTGTATTCACTTGGATTTATGATTGTTGTTACTGTTGTTTTGTTGGTTTTATTTTGTTTATGTCTCATCTCATCTTTTAGTTTGTAAGCAGCTTCATGACTGGGTCTCTGGCCTTGTTCTTTGCATCTTTTCATCCCTAGGATAGGTTCTCAATGTTATTTTACTTGAATATAATTGTGTCCTAAGAAAGAAGAGATTTGAACTCTTTCCCATATATATTTTAGAGGTAAAATATATTCCAAAACTTCAGGCTAATGGTCAGTATAGTGACCTTGCCTATTTCCTACTTTGCACAGAATGTGACAGGCTAGATATAGAGAGAGAAAAGTCATGGGGGACACATTGGTTTCTATATTAAAATATTTGAAGAGTTGTCATGTGGAAGATAGAGTAATCCTACTCTATTTGATCCCAGAGGTCAGAACTAAGACCAGTGGGTAAAAGTTATAGGGAGACAGATTTCAGTACAGTATAATATATTCAAAACAGAAATCAACTTCTCACAACCACCACCACCTCAATGAACATGTCCAATCAATCATTTAGACTTGTGGATTCTACCTTTGAAATATCTCTGGAATCTTCCTTTTCCTTCCTATTCCCACGGCTACTTAGTAGACATGTTCCCTAGGTAAGCAATTTTTTTTTTCTTTTAGGAATCAGTAACATTCAAAGATTTGACTGGATTTTACCAGGAGTGGGAGCAACTAGAGTCTTCTCAAAAGGACTACAAAAGGAAATAATGCTGAGGATCTATAGGAACCTGGTCTCATTAGGTAAAGATGGTTTTCACATGTCTCATACACCTTTGGGTGTACTCATTTCCTGATTCTGGGGATGGTTTGTTTTCCCCAGTACAAATATTAGATTCCTACATATTTTCTCATAAGCAGGTTATCAGATTTCAAAATTAGTGTAGTATCATCCCCTCAACTTCACTTATATGTCCTATCCATTGCCAAATCTTGTTGTTTTTACTTTTGTGGCATCTGGTATACTCTAACAGCAAGCACCCTAGCTTACCCAGGATGGCTGCTAGCACAGGTTCTTTGATATGCTTTTCTAAAGGAAAGTAACTCAGTAAAAGTTAACAATCTTACTTTAATCAAACATATAATTTACCTAATTCAGGGGGAAATGTCAGCACCCTGAACTTTAGAAAATACAAGCAGAAGTTAGAAGCAAATAAAAAATACAGACAGAGAAAATAACAATTCAACAGACGAGGTTCTAGCTGTCTGATCTAGATCTGTCTAACTAAGTACATAGTTAGTTACCAGAGAGAAACACCCACATGCAGGTTTTCAAAGCCAGGGGCCTCAATGGTTGCCCAGTCTCATCTGATCAAATCATACAACTTTTTCCATAACTGAGCCCCAAAGCAAGAGTATATATAGCCTTCTCCAGGGTCAGAGACCATCACAATCCTCATGACCCACTGCCTAGTTACAAAGTAACAAGGTGTGGGCCTTCCTGAAAAACAAGCCTCCTCTAAGGAAGCTTCTCTTGTTGGGCTCTGCTTTACCCTTCAGCAAACTCCTCCCACCACAGGTTCCATGTGACCACATTCAGCCTATTAGGGGGCAGAGCATATTTTCTTATCAGAGAAAGTCCTCAAATTCCCTTAGGCTTATTAAGGGGCAGGGAAGGTCCTCAAATTTCCTTACCATTACATATACATATATACATATGCACACACATATGTAAATGTATTCATGTAAATATATGTATCATCTGTATATACATACACCCTTCTCTCCACTTACATAGCTGCCACCCTGATGTAGGCCCTCTTTACCTCACACTTGGACTGTTGCAGTGACCTGATTTGTGTCTGTGAGCCTCAGGTTCTTATGGCCCAATAGAAATGAGAACATAGGTACCTTAGTCTCATAATGTAGGGAGATGGAAATGTAAGTGTCCACTAAGGACTTGCCTGGACTAAGATTATCCCATAACCTGTCATACTTATTACCTATAACCTCTAGGGCTCAGCAAGTTAAGACCATGCTAGGCCCTAATGTCTACTCTGCAGAGTCACCAGGTGTTTTTTTTTTTTTGCTTTTTGGAGGACAATTGGGGTTAAGTGACTTGCCCAAGGTCACATGGCTAGTTTTTGTGTTAAGTGTCTGAGGCCACATTTGAACTCAGGTCGTCCTGACTCCAGGGCCAGTGCTCTATTCATTGCGCCACCTAGCCGCCCAGTCGCCAGGTGTTTTACCAGTGGAGAACAAAAATTCTCTGAAGCTACCCCATTCGGTTGAAAACATTGGAGGGTGGAGTTCATATGACTACAACCTCTGTGTCTGGAATCCCTATTCTCTCTTTTTTGGAATTAAGATTGAACTGGAAATGTCCCAGGAGAGTGGGACAATATTCATTCACATTTCCCTCTTTTCAACTTCATCTTGCTTTGCCGCAGGCGCTACCAGCTGGATTTCTGGAGGAGCAGAGGGATCAGAGTTTGTTGGCCCTAGTGTTTTTTATTAGTTTCTGTCGAGACTGGGGTAAGTAAGGTTAGGGGCAAAAAGGGAAGGAGGCTGGGACTCTTAAGGGGCAGTGTCAGGGGGGGAGGAGAAGAAGACTTATATATCTTTTATTTTATTTTAATTCCAAACTTAACAAACACCAAATAAAATGAGTATTTGCATATACCAAATAAAACGGAAAAAAAAAGATAATTGTTCATGAAACTGTAAATTTCTTACATGGGACTTGTTTTTTTTTCTTATATATATATATATATATATATATATATACATATATATATATATAATAAATTCAACATGTAACTTTAAAAGCTATCCTGCTTATGTGTTTCCTTTTGGCCTTTCTTCTGTTCTCTTTCATGCATTAAAAATGCTTCAATGACCGTCTTTTCTTTCTTTTTTTGGGCAATTTTATTGCTAACTTCCCTCTCCTTTCCACTATTAGAGAGGGGAAATCTCTTGTAACAAATATGCATAGTATAGCAAAACAAATTCCTACATTGTAAACTTGTATCTCTTGAATTAGAAATCAAGATTTCACTGAGCAGATCCAGAAACAGCCAGCTCATTCTGTAGTTGGATGATCACTGATAACAACATCTCTCATTGACTTTCATTCTTCAGATAAGGGGAAAAGAGAGTCCATTTCTTCAGGGCCCTGGAACAGTCTGTGGATAACCTTTATCCTTGACTTCTAAAGGCTTTTGCTCAAGTGTGTATTAATCTCATGACTTGCCATTGTTTCTTATTAACTTACATTTGATCCAGATCCCTGTATCTTCCTTGCTCTCTTCATACCCTACTTTCCCCCACCCATGCCTTTTGTGGCTTTTATTTATAGGCAAAGCTGTTTTATTTTCCAGCTCTAAAGAGAAAGTGACAAATATTCACTTCTCTAGCCCTTTTATCTGTTTTTTATATGTGAGGATTGAACCAAATCTGAAAGTATCATTTATATTAATTTCAGAGCACCCTTCCATACTACTCTCTGAACTGCACTTTGTCAGCTTCTCTGTCTTTACAATCTCTTTGCAGTCTGTAAGATCCTAAGTACTGTTTGTATGACTGAAGCCTCTAGAATCTTCCTGTTAATTCTGATCTCTCTCTGCCCACAGCACTAATTAGTAGACTATAGATTCTCTGCCTGAATGTGAATGGATTTGGTTCCTTCCAAAGGAGGCAGATTTGAACCCTAGAATAAAGACCCCAGATGAGGATATTGTCCATGAACAAGGAGATGGCCACTTCTAGGAGTACTCATGGTCCGCATTTACAAGAACAAGATGAGGTTCTGAGAATGACTTTTTCTGAGGAACATGAAACTGTTCTAAAAAGAAATACATTTGATGCTGCAGTCTCTCATCGTAACTTCAGGCACTTTCAATACACAGAAGCAGATGGACCCCATAAAGCACTAGGCCAACTTCGAGAGCTCTGTCATCAGTGGCTGAGGCCAGATATTCACACCAAGGAGCAGATCCTGGAGATGCTGGTTTTAGAACAGTTTTGGGCAATCTTGCCTGGAGAGATCAGGACTTGGGTAAAGTCACATCATCCAGAGAATGGGGAAGAGGTGGTGAACCTGATAGAGGATTTGACCCAAATGCTTAAAGAGGAAGGTAAGACTTACAAAAGGACAGGGAGGAGACCCATGGATGTAAAAAAAGGGAAATATACACCTGAAGGTGGAGGGGTTAGGGTGGCAGGTGCTTAGAAAGAGAATAGTAAGGAAAGAAAAATATCTAGAGGGTAGATAAAGAGGCACAAGAGATTCTACCTGCACAAGTCAATAAGAATATTTGAGCCTTCAAATGGAATCCTGGTATCTTCTTGGTTCTCTATGAGCAACAACCCGTGTGAAACCACAGAAGAGAGAACATTCTCCACTTGATAATCCTGTTTTGGTTTTAGTATGTGGGACAGTGATATACAGCTTGCCATCATGAAAACCTTCCACAGAGAGGGTTTTCCCTCCAAAGGCTGATGCCATTCAGTTTATTAAAAAAACAACAGCAGATCATTTGACTTGTACAAGTCTTTTTATCTTACTTATGTCCACATTAAGAGGACCACACAGATCTTCTGATTTCCATCTTTGTCTTTTCTAGATTAATGTTATTCAGCTGCCAGTCTGTTGTATGGCAAACTAATGCCAGTTCCAAAAACTTTTACAACTTTTTTTTCTTAAAACATAAAACTCTTTGAACTCTTTATTCAACTCCTTCTTCTTATACCCTTCTCCTTTCATCCCTGCTTCATTTTTTCTCCCAGTGCTTGGTGTCTGCCTTGCCCCTTCCTCTGATTTACCATACTGAAATTGTAGAGAGCAGAGTGGTCTCTTGCAAAGACTTTAGATAGTTTATAAATCCACAGTATTATTTGGCTTGAGTAAATTGCACTACGTCACCTTAACTCTGATATTAAAGCCAATGTTTTGTTTCTTTGGAGCAGCTTTCTGTAAAGAAGTTGACAAACCTATCTCTCACATTCTGTAAAGTAGGATAGGGGCTTGGAAAATATTCCTTCAGTAGGTGAAGAAACTACTATGGCAGAGAGAGTTTGAGTTACATTCTTCATATCACATAGCCACTTGAAGATAGAGCTACACAGTCAGTTAGTGCTTGCTGATGAATAAACCAGAGCTCTATCCTCTGGAATCTTCTGTGACTCCAAAGATGAATTTTGAGCTATATTTGAGTTATTGAAGTCCAGGGTCCTTTGTTCTGATCCTCAGAAAATCAGAGCTGTTTCTGGACTTTTGTTACTTTTTTGTTCTATAAGAAGGGCAAATGTTGTATGAAGATTTCTAGTGTGGGATTTGACACAGGACTAGTGTCCCTCATATCTTCATTTTCCTTCCCTAGTTCTACCTTCTCAGGACTCTGTACTTCTCCAAGAAGAGGAAAGAATAGGCCCTGAATTCATGACAGTCAATTCCCAGGTGAGTTGGGGTTTCCCCTTTTTCTTGAAATCTTGGTTCTTAGTGCTCTAGTAGATATTTTTACCTTCCATTATTCCAGAACCAAGGCAATTTGGTCCACCCAGGTCAACAAAAGATTCCTTAGAAAATTATTTCCACTTATCTAATGTCCATCTTCAGGGTTCCTTTCCTATCCACCCAGCATTTATTCATTCAAGAATGGGAAAGAGAAGTTGGTAAAATTATTTGCCTTGATGATAGTTTTATGCTTCAAAAAGTAGAATATACAACAAGGGAAACTCTTCTGGACCTCACTCCTACCAGTAAGGTAAGAAATTGGTTGTTGAAGTAGAAATGATGAAAACCTGAAGGCAAGTGATCACACCATATTAAAATTTGTGTTAGAGCAAGAAGAGAGGCTTTCTAGGAATACTCTGATGCATGTGCTAGATTTTTGGGAGAGCAGATTCCAAATGGCTACTCAAAGAAAAAATAAGATTCCATGGGTTAAAAAACTGCAGGGCAAGTCATCCTAAAAGAGTCTGAAAACACTAAAGAATGAAATTCTGAAGTCACAAACAGAAAATTTCCAATGACAAAGAGAGATCTTTTTAAAGATACCAGTATGAATAAACATTACAAACTTAGGTAGAGAATATGGAAGCAAGGACAAGTAGTAGTTGATGACTACGAAAGAGAATCCTGAATCTAAAAGTGATAGCCTCAGAAACTAAAGGTCAGAATGAACTAAGGCTAGTGATGAAGTAAATGAAAGTTTTTTTGGAACAATATTAAGAGATTATCAGAGTCTTACTCGACTGATCATTGTATGAAAGTGACCCTGGATTCTTAAGGTCTATACCAGCAGAGCACAAACTCTGGTTCTATCAAGATGGAAAGGTTTTCCTGGTCCCCACATTTAAGTACTCTCCTAGCTAAGTACAGAGTTTCATCATCAGTGTACTAACTACATAGTAATGGAGGCTTTGGCCATGGCAATCCATGAACAAAGAAGAATACAAAACGTCCCTCAGAACTGTGTGGTACGCCTCTTCAGTGTTTACAGTGACAGAGGGAGAGGGTTCTAAGAATCATGCAGTATTTAAGACACTTATTAATATGGTTTGTCTAGTGACCAGTGAGTAGACATAGTGGAGGAACTGACACATTAATCTTGACATTTTCACTGTAAGTGAAAACAGAAGATAGAAGGGAAGTTGCAGCTTCCTGCTAAGTGCGAAGATGGTTCACAGATTCTCCTTGTAGAAGTAAGCAAAGGAGTTAGCAGAGTCGGTGTTAAAATACAACCAAAGCAGCATTTCCTGAGCATTTGGTCATCTTATGGTACAGTAATCATGAAAAGTATTTATAAAAAGATCACCATGAAAATAAGTTACCTTATACATAAATATCTGTTTCAAAGAATAAAGTGATTGAGCAACTCCTTGAAGAATTTGATAATATCTTCTAAGGTAAATCAATATATATGCTTTTATACTTGATGACTTCAAGATAGAGGTGGGCTGAAATGATAATATATGATTAAAAAAAAATCTTGGAAAATATGGTTCAGGAATAAGGACTGAAAGAGACCAACAGTTTGTAGACTACACAGAATTCTCATACCTATACCTTGTAATGCTTCTTCTAAGAAAGAAAATTGAAGAGACTGAACAAGATAAACCCAGAAAAATATCACCAAAATGAAATTAATTATTTTTAATGAGTCAGGAAGTGACTCATTGATGTGGGAATCAATCTGAAATCAGTTGTCTATGATGTTAGATAGCCAATATATTAGAGCAAATATAAAAATTAATATAAAATAAGAAGAAAAAACAAAAATGTGAAAAAGACGTGATATACCATTAAAACTTCAGTATGACCTATATGAACAAGTTTTTGATACCAAAAAATGGGAATCAGATGGGGAAAGGACATTGGCCTTATCATAAGAATTCATACCTAAGTTTCACTGATGAAAATAAGTTGCTATTACAGGAAAACCAAAGAAACCTAAAGCTTCCTTAGTAACCAAATATTTTATTGATTTGCTTATATAACAGCTGATAGCAACATCAATTTAGACTATAAACTCATTTGTTAAATCTTGCAAAGACCGTTGGGATATTGTAAGTCATATTTCCTTCTGAACCAGCAGGAACTCTGGAGAGAAAAATAGTCCAATAAAGGCATAATGAGAGATATCAAGAATCATCTTGAGAAAATTGAAAAGATGCAAAGAGAGTCAAAGGGAGAGGAAGCATGAGATAAATCAAAATGACCCAAGTTCAGTTCTTGCTTCTTACCTACACTGGCTGTATGTCCCCGGGCAAGTTATTTAAACCCTCACTCCACAAGGCAACTGTATAAGATAATAAATTGCAGAAAAATTGCAGACTTATATTGGTAGAAAGCCTCATTGAAGATATCTACATGAATGAAATCACAGATCAGGCTCAAAAATATATGATTTAGGGGGCGGCCAGGTAGCAAAGCGAGTAAGAGCACCGGCTCCAGTGTCGGGATGACCTGGGGATCGAATCCAGGCTCAGACACTTAGCACTCACCCAGAAACACCTGGCCGTGTAACCTTGAGCAAGTTACTTAACCCTGATTGCTTAATAAAAAAAATTATTTAAAATATACAAAAGACATAAAAAATACATTTTTTATAATAAAGTCTTTTTCCCACCAAAGACAGTGAAGCTACCACATTTGCAATCTACTATCTCATTCCTAGCTATGTTTTTAGAAGAATAAAAAAGTGAAATTGAAGAGAGCAAAAGTGGAAGTAGCTGGATTAGAACAAGCATATACTAAGGAGGCTTTTGCTGGAGGTAACACGAATTTTAGGTCATTGGAAGATCAATTCTGGGGGCATCTGGAGGAAGAGGGAGTGCCAAAGATTTTTTTTTTAAGTTTCAGATATTATTGTCAAAAAGATGCCTGAGAGATGATCACTAACTTAAGAATATGCTTACTTTCCCATCCCTAAAAAATGTTTTAAGAATGATCTTCACATGCATTGAGGTCACTCTTGACAGGAGTATTCATAGGATATTTAGGCCCTCCAAAGTTACCTACCACAGTGGACCACATATTTGCAGTTATACCATGGAAAAATGGACAGAAATTAAGGTTCCACTGTGCTTGTTGTTTAACTGTCAAAATAAAAAAAAAAAAAGCATTTGATTTAATAGAATAAAATGCTGCCTTAAATGCTGTCCTCCAACAAAATGCTACCCATTTATATGTTAAAACTATCCTGGAATCCTCGAGAGATGTAACTGAAATATCATGGACTTTGTGGTCATTTCTATCTTGTGAAACATTGAATGGGTACATAAATGCCCATTTTTTGCTTAGTCTTATAGAGAACCAACATAGAGTCCATACTGAAGAGAAATTCCCTGTAGAAGGGAAATTATCCATATGTTCCCATTTGTGGAAGAAATTGTGCTATTCCAAGCCCTTGATCAAGAAATGAGATTCCATAATTATGCAAAAGTTTGACTGTGCTGTAAATATAGGGGGAAAAAGATTAAGGATGCCTGTTGCCCATGCTGTAATATATAGTTAAGTGGACAATCTATAGAACTCCAACATACATCTTGGTCAGAGATAGAGTGTGGAGTCTCTAATTAAGGAGACCCAAGTTCAAACCTAGCCTCAGACACTAGCTGTGTAACCATGGACAAGTTCCTTAACCCTGTTTGCCTCAGTTTTCTTGTCTGTAAAATGAGCTAGAGAAGGAAATGGCAAACCACTCCAGTATCTTAGCTAAGAAAAACCCCAAATGGGGTCAGGAAGAGTCATATATGGCTGAAAAATGACTGAACAACAACAGCATTCAACATGAGTCAACAGTGTGATGTTGTGGTTTAAAAATCTGATTTCATTTTTGGCTGTATTAAGAGAAATAGAACTTCTTGCAGTAAGAAGATGTCTCTCTGCCCTAATGAGACCACATCTGGAATACTGTGTTCAGTTCCATAACTTAGGAATTTTTTGACATATTGGAGATTTTCCAGAAGAGTTTGTTTAGTCCTTTGAACCAATGAAATCTCAAGGACAGTTTCACTGTACTGTAAGAAAAAGAAATAGTGCAGCCCACATTGTGGGAGATAATCCTACCACATAGACTGGATGTAATAAGAACATGTCATTCACAAACAAAAACATATAAAGGACCTTACCATCTGCATTGAACCCTTGAATTTCTTTCATGGCAATGGTGAATACCTTTGGGAAGAATGAATCTCTATTTAATTTCTTGCTTGATAGCAATAATCAGAGGACCATTGAACAAGATTCTCTCTAGTTTTGTTTTCTAGGAAATCATGCATAATAACTTTGTTGGAAGAGAGTCTATAAAGAGCTTAAGATTTTTCTCTACAAATAAAATACTTTTGTAGCCCATAAACAATAAGCAGTGAGATCTTTTATTTTCTAATCTGTCAGTTATATTGATGATAAAGATGTAGCTTACTGTGAAATGTTTATTGAGAAAACTTGCCTATTACCTTTTCATACCTTCATCCACTGGTGGCCTAGGTAAATTATTCCATGAATTATAAAAATTTTGTTAAAAGGACAAAATAAGCATATGAACTGATAGATACTCATGTCCTCTTAGTCACCTTTTTTGATAGTAAGGTTTGAGATATTTTCCATGCCTTTGGCATCTTTTTCTCTTTCCTTCATTTTCTTCTCCATTTCTCCTGAACAATTAATAAATACCACAGTGTTCTCAAAATTGTTGCCTCTACCACAGACCACCCTCTGTGTACATGTGATCTATTTCGGTTGCTTTTCTACAGTGCATTTTTACTTTGCATTCTACAGTGCATTTTTACTTCCTGTAAAATGTAATGAGTGTTTACAGAAAGACTGTAATGAAAATGAGACTAGTCTCACAGTCTTTCATGTAAAAGAGTCTATTATAAATAAAATCTTTGCAGATTTAAAAAATATTGTATTCTTTGCATTCTACAGTGCATTTTTACTTCCTGTAAAATGTAATGAGTGTTTACAGAAAGACTGTAATGAAAATGAGACTAGTTTCACAGTCTTTCATGTAAAAGAGTCTATTATAAATAAAATCTTTGCAGATTTAAAAAATATTGTTTCCCTCCTAATTTCTTCCTGTAATGCCGTCAAATGACTTTATTTAGTTGGCTCTTTAACCAAACATTCTTTGATTGGGTTTTTCCCTCTAGTATATCTCACTGTTTTATCAGCTGATACTTCTCATGATCTTCTATTACCTTACTTCATCAGATTTTATTTTTTGTTTTCTTTTCCAGTAGTACTGACAGGATATAATCCTTCATTTATTTCTTATTGACATTAATTTTTTAATTTTGATTTCCAAATTTTCTACCTCCTTCCCAACCCTTCCTCAGCCATTGGGAGGGCAAGCAATATAATATCAATTAAGCATGTGAAGTCATACAAAACATTTCCATATTAGCCATTTTGCAAAAAAAGAACAACAAAAAGCAAGAAACATAAAGAAAGTGAAAAAAAAGTATACTTCAATATGCACTCAGAGTTCCTCAGTTCTCTCTCTGGGGATGGATAGCAATTTTTACCCTAGGTCCTTTGGAATTGTCTTATCATTTTCTTGATCAGAGTAGCTAAGTCTTTCACAGTTGATCATCATTACAATATTACTGTTACTGTGTACGATGTTCTTCAGGTTCTAATCACTTCAGTTTGCATCAGTTCATATAGGTCTTCCTAGGGTTTTTTTTTCCCTGAAATCATCCTGCTTTTCATTCTTAGAGTACAATTGTATTCCATGAGCATTAGTTACCACAACCTGTTCAACCATTTCCCAATTAATGGGCATCCCCTCAATTTCCAATTCTATGCCACCACAGAAATAGCTGTTATCAATATTTTCATACACATAGGTCCTTTTCCCTTTTCTTTGGTCTCTGGGATACAGATCTTGTAGTGGTATTGCTGGGTCAAAGAGTATACACAATTTTATTGCCCTTTGGACTTTGTTGAAAATTTTTCTCCAGAATGGTTGAACAAGTTCACAACTTCACCAACACTTCATTGGTGTCCCAATTTTTCCACATGCCTTCCAGCATTTATCATTTTCCTTTTCTGTCATGTTAGCCAATTTGATATGTATGAGGTAGTACCTCAGAGTTGTTTTTGTTTGCAATTCTTTATTCAGTAGTGATTTAAAGTATTTTTTCATATGCCCATTGATAATTTTGATTTCTTCTTCTGAAAAGTGCCTGTTTATATCCTTTGACTATTTGTAATTTGGGGAATGGTTCTTATTTTTATAAATTTGTCTCAGTTCCCTGTATATATGGTAAGTGAGGCCTTTGTCAGAGAAACTTACTGTAATTTTTTCCCGCAGTTTGCTACCTTCCTTCTAATTTGGGGTGCATTGGTTTTGTTTGTGCAAAATCTTTTTAATTTAATATAATTAGAATTATACATTTTATTCCTGTGATCCTCTCCATCTCTTGTTTGGTCATAAACTCTTCCTTTATCCATAGATCTGACATTTTTCCATGCTCCCTTATTTCGTTGTGATATCTCCTTTTATGTCTAAGTTATATACCCATTTTGTTCTTGCTTTGATATATGGTGTGAGATGTTGGTCTATACCTAGTTTCTGCCCAACTAGTCTCCAGTTTTCCTAGCAATCTTTGTCAAGTGGTGAGTTCTTGCCCCAAAGGTTTAGATTTGGGGTTTATTGAATACTAGATTACTATGGTCATGTACTCCTGTATATTGTATACCTAATCTAGTCACCTCATCCACTGCTCAGTTTCTTACCCAGTACCAAATTGTTTCAATGATTACTGCTTTGTAATATAGTTTGAAACCTGGTACTGCTAGCTCACCTTCCTTCAATTTTTTTTCATTGATTCCCTTCATATTCTTGACCTTTTGTTCTTCTGGGTGAATTTATTATTATTTTTTCTAGCACCATAAAATAATTATTTGATATTTTGGTATGACATTGAATAAACAAATTAATTTCAGTAAAATTGTCGTTTTGAGTATATTGACTCAGCCTGTAAGCAATAAATATTTCTTCAGTTGTTTAGATATATCTTTATTTTTATGAAAAGTGTCCTGCAGTTGTGTGCATATAGTCCTTGGGTTTGTTTTGTCAGACCCCCAAGTATTTTATGTCTGTACCTATTTTAAAAGGAATTTCTCTTTCTATCTCTTCCAGATGCATTTTGTTGGTAATATGTGGAAATGCTTTTGGTTTATGTGGGTTCATTTTATATCCTGCAACTTTGCTAAAGTTGTTATTATTTCAAATACTTTTTCATTTAATTCTCTAGGGTTCTCTAAGTATACCATCATATCACCTGTAGAGGGTCATATTTTGTTTCTTCATTGCCTGTTCTTATTCCTTCAATTTCTTTTTCTTGTCTAATTAATATAGCTAGAATTTCTAATACAATATTAGATGATAGTGGTGATAATGGAGATCCTTGCCTCATCCCTGATCTTATTGGGAAGGTTTTTAACTTATTCCCATTACAAATAATGCTTGCTCTTGGGTTTAGATAGACAATACTTATCATTTTAAGAAAGGCTCCATTTATTCCTGTGCTTCCTAGTGTTTTTAGTAGAAACGAGTGTTGTATTTTGTAAGAAGCTTTTTCTGCACCTATTGAGATAGTCATATGATTTCTGTTGGTTTTGCTATTGATGTGGTCAGTTATTATTATAGTTTTCCTAATGTTGAACTAGCCCTGCATTCCTGGTATAAATCCTATCTGCTCATAGTGTATGATCTTTGTGATATATTGTTGTCATCTCTTTGCTAGCATTTTATTTAAATTTTTTGCATCAATTCATAGGGGAAATTGACTTATAGTTTTATTTCTATTTTTTCTCTCCCTGCTCTAGATATCAAAATCATATTTGTGTCATAAAAGGAATTTGGTAGGATTCTTTCTTTACCAATTTTTACAAATAGTTTATATAGCATTGGAATTAAATGTTCCTTAAGTGTTTGGTAGAATTCACTTGTAAATTCATCCAGTCTTGGGGATTTTTTCTTAGGGAGATCATTTATGACTTATTAATTTCTTTTTCTAAGATGGAGTTATTTAGATGTTCTCTTCTGTTAATTTAAGAAATTTATATTTTTATAAATATTCATCCATTTCACTTAGATTGTCAGTTTTACTGGCATGTAATTGGACAAAATAATGCCTAATAATTTAATTCCCTCTTTGTTGGTAGTATATACACCTTTTTCTTTTTTGAAACTGGTCATTTGGTTTTCTTTTTTTAATCAAATTAACCTATATGGTTTATCTATTTTTTTTATAAAATTAGCTCCTAATTTTATTGATTTGTTCAGTATTTGTTTTTTCCTTTCTGTTTATTAAATATTTTTCAGAATTTTCATTGTGGTGTTTAATTTGGTGATTTTTAATTTGTCCTGTTTCTAGTTATTTTAGTTGTCTGTCTACTTCATTGATCTGCTCTTTCTCTCTTCTATTCATGTATACATTAAGAGATACAAATAAGACTTGTCTTTGCCTAGATAAACATCTCACTTTGACCTTTTGTTGACTCTGCTGCTCCAGAATTTGAATTAAAGCATTATTTTAAAGTTATTTTAGAGGGGGATATTGGGAGACCACAGCTGCTCCCTGTTCTCTGCTGTCTTGGCTCTGCCCCTAGAAGTGTCCTTCATGAGATTTTACAAACAATTTTGTATCCTAAGCCAGTGTTGTCCTTTATCATTTCTTTACTTTGCCAATATAGGTTGAGTATTAGCTGGCTAAATCTTTAATCTCTTCTGATCTTAATATTATACTTAACTTTATTCGGTTAAATTTATTTACAAAATTATTACAATTACAGTTGATGTCTTCATTCATTTCCAATTTGGGGTAGCCAATAACTTATTTAAAATGTCAGAATGTAGTTGATTCCTTTTTAAAATCTTCCCTTAGTACCCGAGTCCTTACTGTTCATTCCTCTTTGAATCCTCATGACCTTATTATCTGATCCACATAATTTATTGCTTGTTTAATACTATTTTGTATTGCTCTCTAATCATTTTGCATGTTTTCTTCCCTAGAAAATTGTTCCTCAAAGGTAGGAACTATCTCAAAAGTTAGTCCCAGTGCTAGATACACAGTAGGGAATCAGCAAATGTTTCACAATATAGTGAACTCTGAATTATACTAGAACCATGGACATTGTCAGAACCTCTGCCTTTAAATGCTTCTCACCTCCTATAATGATTCCAACTCTTCCCAGGCCTACATGGGGAGATAGTTACAGATTGAACAGAAATGTCTTTGGCATTTCAGAAATCAATGGAATTCAAGGATGTAGCTGTGGATTTCACCTTGGAGGAATGGGAACAACTACACTTTGCTCAGAGGGAACTGTACAGGGATGTCATGCTGGAGAACTATAGGAACCTAGTCTTCCTGGGTAAGAATTGTCCCTCCTACTCCACCCATAAAGTAACTCAGAACCTCCTCTTTAAGGATCTTTGCTTCCACACTTGCTAAATGCTATAAGATATCTGAAATAATTAGCTGAATTTTGGTTTGTCATTCAGGGTATGATATTTCCTAATCCCTTAAGTCAAAAGACAGGATGCTTTGGCTCCTCATCCCCAGATGAAAAGTCTTTGTAGAATTGGAAATTAGTATCTTCGCTATACTATTCCGTAACTGAGCTGTCCCCTTATAGATCAAAAACTCTCCCCAAAGTCCTAGCACAGATGCTTGAAGAAATGAAATATATCCATCAGCCTTCTCTTTCTAAGAACACAATGTAAACTGTCCTTTATCTCATCATCTGATCCTTCCAAATATGTCCTTCCCAAAAGAGGAAGAGGCTAAGATTGAATTCTGTAATAACTCTTCATCTCTAGCATTTTCCCATTTCTTTCCCCATGAGTAGGGCTGTCAGTTTCCAAACCAGATGTCATCACCCAGTTGGAACAATTGCAAGCCCCAGTGATGCTGGAGAAAGAAGCCTCAAGATATAGCCCTCCAGGTGAGTCATTGCAGGCAACAGCTTAGCTGGTTAATTAGGAGAACATGCCTTTTGACAAGTTGGACAGGGAGCTCTCCTCAGTCTATCAGCTTGATGGAGAAGGAATGACACTGAATTATATCTTGTAGGCCTCCAACATATTTTTTTTAACAAATTACTTTTCTGATGATATCTCTTTCATGCTTCTCTTTAATTAAAGAAAATTGTCTGTCCCTTACTATTCGCATTTGTCATTTCTTCTGTGGTTATTCTGTACTCTGAAATCATCATTGTCTCTTCCTCTTTTCTTCTGCCTTCAAATATGCATAGCTCTACTATATATAAATACACACACACACACACACACATATATATAATATATATATATATATACACACACACATATATTTAAGTATACACAGCTTGTGTGTAACCTTGCTACTTGGCTACCTGCTTTCCAATTTGTCCATCATCTGAAAAACACAAAATTCCTCTAAAGTACCCAAAAATATTTCCAGTGTTTTGCATCAATGAATGTAGAAAAACCTTCAATAAAATAAAATAATTGAGTTGAAAGACATGGAAAGGAAAAGTTTTTTTCTTGCTGTAGTGAAAAGGCATCTATTGAAAACTGAGATGATTTTCCACTAAGTATGAAACAAAGATGCCCACCATCACCATTATTATTTGACTTAGTATTAAAAATACTACCTCCAGCAATTAGATAAGAAAAAAAAAACATAAAGAATGAATATGGGTGGGCAGCTAGGTGGTGCAGTGAATAGAGCACCGGCCCTGGAGTCAGGAGGACCTGAGTTCAAATTCGGCCTCAGACACAACACAAAAATTAGCCATGTGACCTTGGTCAAGTCACTTAACCCCAATTGCCCTCCAAAATGCAAGAAAAAAAAAGAAAGAAAAGAAGAATAAGTATGGGCAAAGAGGAGACAAAAAACCATCTCTATTTTTCACTGACATAATGATTTACCTAGAAAACTCAAGAGAATCATGGCCCTCAATCTTCATACCATTCCTTTACAAACATATTTTACTGCTCCCCCAAATGGTCTCTCTTTAGTGTTATTATTGAACCCTGTATCTCACTGTATCTATATGTGTAATTATGCTATGCCCCCACTAGCAGAGCCCTACCCCTTTTATTCTATAGATCCACATATCTATATATTCTGTATACCCATATCATTTCTTTTAAGGCCCAGAGTAAGTCCTACCTTTTCTACTACCTTTCCTTGACAATTTCACCCTACCACAGAACCCTCCCTTCCTTGGTCATCTGGACCACTTGCAGTCTGTATTATATAGTCTCACAACTTGATAATGTATTTTCCTTGATTTATTTTTTTATATGTTCATATAGCCCACCACCACCACCAAAGTCATAGCTACTGAAGAAAAGCAACTGTGTCTTTTAAATTTTATGGTAATGATGATGATAGTATTTATACATCCCTATGTACCAGGAACTGTGCTAAACACTTTACAAATATGATCTCATTTGATTGTCACAACAACCCTAGGAGATAGTTGCTATTACCCCCATTTTACAGCAGATGAAACTAAGTCAAACAGAGAGAGGTTAAGTGGATTGTCCAAGGTCACATAGCTAGTGTCAGATGCTGAATTCAAACTCAGGTTTTTCTGACTCCAGGCCCAGCGCTCTATGCATGCACTGCCTAGCTGCTCATTTTTCAGTTCACTAAGGCTTTTCAGGGTGGTAGTACTGAAACTGGATTCCTCTGGCACTGTATACTTAGACTACATCGTTGGAACTTGTCTGTTACTCCCTTTGGAGATTTAGGTCACTTATCCCTATTTTTTCTGTGCAAATTTTGTGTCCCCTTTCCAGGTTGAGGAAATCATTCACAGACTGAGTACAGTATTGTTTGTCCATATTCCCTGATGAGCCTGATCCTATTGTGGGACCCTACTGGTCTGAGTGTGATTTTCAGTGTGAGAAGTCTGAGAAGATAGTCTTAGATTAGTACAACCATCTAGCTTATGTCAGTAATCTTTGATGAGGTTTGGCTCACATATTTTCCCAGGTAGGTTTATCTAAGAACTTTTTTTATTGTCTAGAAGCATAACAAGTTCGTTTGAGTCTGATAGGAAGGATTTTCTCTTTTAAATTCATTATTAATATTACTTTACTTTCATTATAAGAACTATACAGTGCTCTATATAGAACATTTTTATCAATAATTCTCTAATGTAAATTAAATAATTCAGGTATTTTTATCCCCATGTTATGAGGGAAGGAAACTGAAGCCCAGAGATTCAGAGACTTGCTCCTGTTACAGAGAGATGAAATTAGGAAGAGTAGACATTTACTTCTTTTTCCCCTTCCAGATATGGAGACTACTTCAGAAATCACAGAGTTAATTCCAAAGCAAGACATTACTTTGAAAGAGTCAGCCCAAGAACAACTCACAAGGGATGGTTCCTGGGTCTACAATTTGGAAACACCTAGAAAATGTGAAATCAAGTTAGAGAAACAACAAGACATCCAAAAGAAACATTGCCAACAAATAGCAACTGGCCACAAGAAAACTTTTAAAAAGGTGAGCAGCCATGAATTTAAGAAATTTGGGAGAAACTTAAGTTTGGGACAAATCCTTGTTCCCCAAGAGAGAATTTCTTCAGGAAAAAGTCTCCATAAATGTGATACACACTTAAGAAACTTCAAACAGTATTCTGTGCTCAAACCAACTAAATGTAATCAAGTCCCTACATCGGGGAAAAAACCTTTTAAGTTTAATGAATGCAAGAAAATGTTTATTCCCCACTCAGATCTTGATGAATATCATAAAAGAACCTCTGGAGAGCTACCATACAAATGTGACAGATGTGGGAAAGTCTTCCACTGGAAGAGACATCTTGTTCAACATCAAAAAATTCATACTGGAATAAAAACCTATGAATGTACTGAATGTGGGAAAACTTTTAGGCACAGTTCATCTCTTCCTGCACATCAAAGAATTCATACTGGAGAGAAGCCCTATAAATGTAAGGAATGTGGAAAAGCCTTCAACTATAGTTCATCATTTTTTGAACATCAAAGAATACATACTGGAACAAAACCCTATGCATGCAATGTGTGTGGGAAAGCCTTTAACCATAGCTCATCGCTTACTGAACACCAGAGAATTCATACCGGAGAGAAACCCTATGAATGTAATGAATGTGGGAAATCCTTCAGTCAGATGGGACATCTTACTAAACATCATAGAATCCATACTGGAGAAAAACCCTACACATGTAATGAATGTGGAAAATCCTTCAGTTGGAGTGCAGACCTTACTCAACATCAGAGAATTCATACTGGAGAGAAACCCTATGAATGTAATGAATGTGGGAAGGCCTTCAGGTGGAACACATACCTTACTCAACATCAGAGAATCCATACTGGAGAGAAACCATATGCATGTAGTGAATGTGGAAAAGCCTTTAGGCAGAAGGGTCACCTCACTCAGCACCAGAGGATTCATACTGGAGAGAAACCCTATCAGTGTAATGAATGTGGGAAAGCCTTCAGTGTCAGTTCATCTCTTATTAAGCATCAGAAAGTTCATTCTGGAGAGAAACTTCATAAATGAAATTAATATGGAAAATCTTTCAAGTGTAGTTCAGTTTTTCTTTAGCTATCAGAGAACCTGGAAAAGCTTTAGTCAGACTTGGCACTTATTAAATACTTGAGAGTTAAGATATCAGTTCAACATTTGAGACTTTTTATAAGTTTCCTTTTCCCTTTTTCTGGAAATGTACATTATTAAGAACAAAATGTTAGGGGAGTATTTGTGCAATTTGGGGATTTTTCTAAGATTTTTGAGATAATGAAAATTGTCCTTAACTATTTTTTTTTCTTGACAATCATGTCCCCTTTTCTTTTTCTTATATGGGTAAAGAGCATGATTACTTAATGACTTGATTATAGTATAACTTGATTTCCCAACTTAGGTTAGCTTTTCTGAAATACCTTGCATATTCAAGTAGTCTTAATGAATTGAAAGTGGAAAATACTTACCACCCAGTAGATATGTTGTGTTATTTGTGTGAGGGAACATGGAACTCTGAAGTCCTTGAAAGAAAATGGGAAAACTAGTCTGCTTGAGAAGTTGGCTTATTTTTTTAATGATTTATCTTTTTTTATTAGGAATTTAACAAACTTCATGGAGCATGAACATTTCTATATGCAAAGAATAACAAAAAAGGGATTTCATGTCTTCTATTTAACTTGGCTTATTTTTTAAAAGGAGTTATCTTCCATGAAATTATGGGCACTTGTTTATTAGACTTAATTATGATCACTTTTAAATAATGTCTTATTTTCTTTTTCTTTTGTTTTCAAGTGTGTTTGAGAGGTCAGGAAACTCCACTCAAGAGGCAAATCTTTCTAGCTCTCAAACATTGAAAAGAGAAGCTGATTCTGTGGTCCTCAGATATTTTAACAAGTAACAAAGGGAAAGATAGTGGCATAGTGGAAAGAATACCAGACTTGGAATCAGAGGATCTGAATTCAAGTCTTGGTTCTGCTACTTACTGCATGTGTAACTTTGGGTAAGTCATTTAGTATCTCTAGGCCTCAGTTTCTTCATCTGTAAAATTAGGAAGTTAAATACAATGATCTCTTAAGGTTCTTTCCAGATTGTTGCATTATAACATATTTTATATTTATTATATATAACGTATGCCTATGTGTGTACAATCCTATGGTTCTAAAGAAGTCAAGCATTAGCTTCTTTAAAAATATTAGGAATAAGGGGTGGCCAGGTGGCTCAGCAAGTAAGAGCACCGGCCCCAGAGTTGGGATGACCTGGGATCAAATCTGGGCTCTGATACTTAGCACCAAACCCAGAAATAACTGGCCGTGTAACCTTGAGCAAGTTACTTAACCCCAATTGCTTAAAAAAAAAAATTAACAACAAAAATATTAGGAATAATATGAGGGAAATACCTCAAGTCGACCATGTTATTAATATTATTAAGATGTTTCTTGATTGGTTGATACTGAAACTGGGATTGGAAGAGTGAAGCCATGAACTCAATCATAAAATCCCAGATGGATGAATCCCAAAATCAGCTTTTGTGTGTCTGAAAGGAGAGGTACCATTTTTTTCTTGGGACATAAAGTTGTAATAGGCATTTAGCTTAAGGAAACTCAGTATAGGCCAGGGTACTCTTGTATAATTTTAATTACGGATTATTGTTGTTCATTCATCTCAGTTGTTCCAACTTTTTGTGACCCCATTTGGGGTTCTCTTGGCAAATATACTGGAATGGTTTGCCATTTCTTTCAGCTCATTTTATAGATGAGGAAACTGAAGCAAACGGGGTTCAGTGGCTTGCCCAGGATCACACAACTGGTAAGTGTCTAAAGCCAAATTTGAACTCATAAAGTTAAGGATTAGATTGGAAAATTTAGGCAACAATTAATCCAGGGCTGGGTTGATTTCATTTGCACTTCTGATTAACATATCTTGGTATATTATTAATGAATTTGTATGTTGTTTTTTCCTTTGTTATTAAACAAGGTCTTGAATGTGTGAAGACAGGGAATAAAAGAGGGAAAAAAGCAATCATGTTAAGACCAAAGCACTTGGCAATAGTAATAGTGGCTAAGGAGGTAGAATCAGTAAGTAGATGGAACAGATCTGTGAATTCAAAGAATTAAGCCATATCAGGGGCCTAGGAAGGTCCAAGAGGTCCAACACTTTTTTTTGGAAGTTCAGTGATCCGAGAAATTCAATAAGAAATGAAATCCTTAGGGACTGAAGATAATTCCCCTATATTAATTCCCAAAGGACTTAATATTTGAGGAACCTGACCACAGGTCAATAAGGGCTAAGGTCCTACGTATGGTTAAGATATATTATAAAGGACCATTTTCATTTTTAATTACATGGGAAAAGGATGCCCTAGAATCTAGTGGAATCATGGGGATTAATGACTCTGCTAAGAACTTTTAGGTTAGGATAGATTGAGAACTTTTTTAACCACCCAGTCTGTACTGGGTAACGTTCATTTATATGCACTTTCAATTACCTAAACTTTCTTCTTGATATTTCTGAAATTATAATTTTGCCTATTAATAAATATCTCTATTTAAACATAAGATTGTACTTTCATGATAAGAGAAAGAAGCAGAATCATGGGAACTATACATATCTCCTGATGACAACATATGGTTATAGTATCCTTGATCTTTAAGGAATATATTTCCGGGGCAGCCAGGTAGCACAGTGAGTAAGAGCACTGTTCCCAGTGTCGAGATGACCTGGGGATCGAATCCCGGGCTCAGACACTTAGCACCCACCCAGAAACACCTGGCCATGTAACCTTGAGCAAGTTACTTAACCCCAGTTGCTTAGGGGTGGCCAGGTGGCTCAGCGAGTAAGAGCACCGGCTCCAGTGTCGGGATGACCTGGATCAAATCCCGGCCTCAGATACTCAGCACCATACCCAGAAATAACTGGCCGTATAACCTTGAGCAAGTTACTTAACCCCAATTGCTTAAAAAAAAAAAAAAGACTATATTTCCTCTCCCTCCCCCTGCTGTGACCTGAAGACCAGCCCACCTGGCAGCTGCCCTGGTTGTATTGCCCTTGTATCCCCATGCTCTTTCCATAGGGTGTTTCATTTTAGGCCTTGAGCCTCCCCTTTTAAATTAAAATGCTTTTAATGAAGACCTGTTTTGTTTTTTTTTAAAGGAAGTCTATAGAAGTTGATGATTAAAGCTCAGGAAAGACTAAGGTTGGAGATAAATATTTCTGAGTCATAGGCATAAAGATAATAAATTCATAGGAATTGACAGTCAACATGTGAGAATGGGTAGAGAGAAGAAAATAAGGCCTTGGTCAGGGTCTTGAAGGATGCCTACATTACAGGCATGAGATTAGGAAACTTTCTGAGTGAATTTGAGGCAGTAGTGATTACCAATAGTCCAGGACCAGGACACACACAGGCTAATCACTAATTAACATAGGGTGCACTGGGATAGGATACTTGGTATTCATCTCGAAGGGGGCCTCTAGGTCAAGAAAGAGTCTTGATTAGTCAAACTATACTCAATGCACTTTAATTAGATTACTCAGAAAGTTTGACCATTTACTCTGAAACTTAGGAAGTTTTCTTTACATTCCTTTATACTAAAAAGCTGCATGCTGTATTGGAGAGAGAACTGTTTTGAAGACAGTAATATTTTAGTTCAAGTCCTAACTATGACATATACTGTCTATGTAACCCCAAGCAAGTCACTTAACCTTTCAGTGCCTTCAGGCAACTCTCTTAACACCGGAAGTAACAGAAAAAAATGTCAACCTATATTGCCTCACCAAAGTTCCTTACACCAAGGAAATCTCAGATCCAGCCACTATCCTAGTATATTATATATATATATTTTTTTCTTATAGATAAACCCTAGAAAAATTACATGATCTGAGGTGTGTGGCAACAAGATAAAAGGGAAAATGAATAACAGCCAAAACCAGCCATCCATTGTGGTGTCTGGAACAGAAAAGGGGATTAACAATTGAGAGTCATCTCTGAATCCAAAGCCGTAGAGGCACAAGATGTTCAGTGATTTGGACTGGGAACTTTTAGAACAAAACTAAGGCTCAAGACCATGAGGGTAAAGGTAAAGGGTCATGGATTTGAAATTTGAATTAATAAAAACCCATCCAAAGATGGGTTCAAAGGAGGAGTTCACATTCCAGGAAGTCCACTTGGTTCATTGAGCCCAAAGGTCCAGGACAGGATCTTTTAGGGGTATGGACCTGCAAAAGATGGAAGACATTTGTGTTCCCATCTTCCATTTAAAATAAGCTAGTCCTCTTGGAACTTTGAAGCATCTTAACTTGTCTCTATGTTTTATCCCAGAACTTTACCTTTAATATAGACCTGACAGTAGATCTTGGAAATGGATTACATATAGCTAACTTTGCAGTAGGAAGGATGGCAAGATGGTCAAGTTTGTCCCATATCCTCTTCCCAAGGCAATGGTGGTGGATTAAAATGGTCTAGCAAGAATTAAGTGATCTGTATTCTTGGCCACTAATACTTGCCTCCATGTCCTCTTCCTAAAGTCTCCACTCCATAGCCCCAAATTATATCTTGTTGCCCTTATCAAAAACACCATCCTCTTTACTCCACTTTAGGGTGGATTAATCCAGTTAGGTCACTTTTTCTAATGTTATAGAATCACAGTTGGAAAGACTTTTTCAAGTTATCTGCTTCAACTATCTGATGCATAAATCCTTTGTACATTTCCAAAAAAACTTGTCCTGCCTTTAATTGAACACCCCAGGGACATGAGGCAGACTATTCTGAAAGCTATAAAATTATTAGAAGTTGAGATTTGCTACACTATTTCTACCATTGGTCCTATTTCTCTCTTAACCAACCCCGCCCCCCACCCCCCATGAAGAACAATTCTAATATTTTCTGTGTGATAGCACTTCAGACTTTTGCAAATAATCATTATGAATGCCCTAAATCTGAGGTTGCTAAGTAGTGCTGTCGATATAATACTGGGCCTGGAGTTAGGAAAACCTGAATTCAAATCCAGCCTCAAACACTTCCTAGCTCTGTGACCCTGGGCAAGTCAACCTCTGTCTGTCACAGTTTCTTCAGTTGTAAAATGAGGTTAATAACAGCACCTACCTCCCAGGGTTGTTGTGAGGATCAAATGAGATATTTGTAAAGAGCATAGTACTCGCTTAATAAATGTTCTTCCGGGTTAAACATTCCTGGTGCCTTCAACCAATTCTTATTGCTATGCTTTGTTGCCTCACTATCCTGGTCACACGTCCCTAGTTATACTATAGTTTTTTCATCATCCTTTTAAAAACGTTTAGCTCAGAACTGAGCACAACACTCTTGTTATATGATAGAACTAGTGCAGAATACAGCAAAAGTCCATTCTGGCTACTGTGGTTTTGTTAATGTGCTCTAAGATTACATTGGCTCTTTGGACAGTCACGTGTCTTTGTATTAAGCTTGTAGTCCACTAAGACCTTGAGTTTTTGTTTTTTTTTACATTAATTGTCAGACTATGTCTCTCACATCTTATATTTGTATGGTTGTGGTTTTTTGTGTTTACTGTTTTTGAAAATAAATGCAGGACTTCGCATTTATTCATATTGGATTTCATATTGTTAAGATATAGCCTATGCCAGCTTGTTGAAATATTTGTATTAAAATTTTGTCGGGAAACATATACATATCCCTCCCAGCTTTGTTTCTGTTGCAAATTTGGAAACTACACCACTTATATCTTGATCTTTGGTTAAAATGTTGATCTCAGGTCCTAGGATGGAGTCCTGCAACAACTCACAAGAGACCACTTTCCAGATTGACATACATGTATTAATAAGCATTCTAATTCTAGTCATTTATGTTCCAGATTTATCAGGCTGTACTATAATACTGCCCACATCAATCAATCTTGTCCACAAAAATAGTAGGACTGTCAAATACTTTGCTGAAATCCAGATACCATCTACAGAATTACTTTAGTATACAGTCTTAGAACTGTGGCAGCCCTAAACTGTTTGATGACAGAATTCATAAGTCATTAAGGTTCTCCTGATTTTCCTATCCATTTTCTTGACCCTAATGCTCTTGCAAGTTACACTTCTATTATTACCCCATTAGCTTTTATTTTTAACCTTGTGGAAACTGTACCTTAATTACGAAGTTAGAGATGGGGGCTAAATACCTATTGACTGACCCATGGCCAACTTCAACCTCTGATGCCTCAAGCAAAGATAAATTCTCATCTCTGTAAAAGCCATGACCACCATAGTAGGAAGGATTATATTCCTGGCACTAACGTAACAGCAGCAACAACAACGACAACGACAACAAAAACCTGCCCATAAATATGGAAGAGTGATGAGAATTTGATGTAACTTAGGTTTACCAAATCTAAGGACAGCCTCTCATAAAGTCATATTTGATCCCTTTATCCTCCAATTGTGACCTGAAGGCCATCATATCCAAGACTCCTTTAGCTATTGGAACCTGGTTTATCCTTCCATCTCTGGCAAGTGAGATATGTTGGTATCATTTACTTTAAATTCCTTTCTTCTGCCCTCAACCCATACAAACCTTCCCCTGTATACTTTGAACTTCTCCTTGTGTGAGTTGAAACATTTGCCATAATAAAAGACATTGCTTTATATGTTACTCTGTCTGCTTTTTTGGCAAAAAAACTCCAAGTCCTAAAACAATTGGAACGGACTGGGACACCCTCTCATTGACAGAAATTAGGTTAGTCTTGTTCTTAATGAAACCATGAACTCCTGGTGTTTATCACTTACCCAAAGTGCCCAGAAAGCAGTCCATTCCAGAATTTTGTAGGAGGCAAACATCAAACTAATTTGTCTATAGTTTGTAAACTAGTTCTGGTTTCCCTCTTTTAAAAAATCAGGGTAGAGTCCTGGGTAAAATGGGTAGAGATGGGTAAAAACCCATGAACAGTTCTTTAGTACTAGGTACTTTCCATGCTTCCTCAAAGATCATCATTAGTAGTTCAGAAATCACATGAGAAATTTCTTTCTGAGATGTTTTCTATTTGGGTCAGTTGACTTGAACTCATGTAGAGAAGTTAAGTGCTCTACTATGGTCTTCACTTTTATTTCAGTTAACTTTTTGTCCTTTTCAGTCTGACAGTTCCACTCAGAAGAGAAGATAGAAGGAAAATAGTAGTCCTTTTTCTGTTAATACATTAATATTCCTACATATTTTTATTAGGAATAGGCCTAACCCTTCTTTCTTATATCTGTTGCTTTGGAAGTAGTACTTCAAAAGAAGAACAAAGAAACCAACTCTTGTTGTATTTTTGTAAGTCTTAGTGCGTTCTAGGCTTTAATCTTCCTGGCAGAGTCTTACAAGTATTTATATTCATCCTTGGTTACCTGCTCCATCAATCTTCCATTCTTTTAAAATTTGAGCTCCATAAACAACTTCTATAGCAATATCATTCTGTTTAGATATTTCTTACCGAGGGAACTGAGATTGGAGTAGCAAGTAATGGTGGTAATTGAGTGAACCACACTGACTCCATCTTGTGAGTTAGTACCCGTTATATTCAATTATGGGTTTAGTTCAACTTCTGTCTTGTGAGAAAACTTTGTTCAATTTTGGGAATTGGGAGAAATCTTCTTGTATTGTTTGAATCTAGCTCCGCATGGCTGGGAAGCAGAACCGCCTATACCCGCTGTTAGAGGCCCTTAACTAAAAGCTTAGCTTATGTGGACTAGAAACTTTGTCATCTCCAAAGATTGGTACAAAGAGTTTCTCACAATTGTGTATCTCAGGCAACCATATGTATTATCTAAAAACTGGCCCCATACTGATCAATCAGTTATTGATTTCACGTTCCTTTGATTGATTACAGACACTTGGGGAGAATGGGACGCTGCTTTTTCTGACTTCAGAGAATTCTACCTATTCCCTCTCCCCCTCCCAACTTGGAAGGTCACTAATCTTCTAATTAGAAATCAGATTGCCTAATTTTGCATTCTAGTTAATTGTTTCCTTTTAATTAATTGGTCTTACTTGGTTGTTTTTAATGTATAAAAGTCTGTCTCTCCTTGTATTCAGGGTCTGCCTGATCCTGTTTTGTTAAGCAATTACCATGCTTTTCTGAATAAATCAAAATGCTCAGAAGCTGGAATTACTGTTTCCTCAATCATTTTGTACTTTAAATTTAAGAATTTGGAGAGAGAGAGAAAGAGAGCGAACGAGAGAGTGCTTCAGTAGATTCCTAGGTGTAGTTGCCCAGGTGGTTGGACTATTATAATAAGAGTTTTGCAGGGAGAATAGGGGTATTTTGGGGACAACACCACATATCATTTCAGGTTAATGATTCCCACTGAGGTATATATCATCTTGACATACAATACTACTCTCCCACCTCTTCTTGTCTCTGCTTTTAAATAAGGCATATTATTTTATTCCTATACTCTAATCTTGAGTTCCTCTATACTTCTAATAGGTCAAAAGATTAATGATTTCTTTGACATAACTAAGGCCTTCATTCATGCAGACTACAAACCCTCTCTGCCTTCATTGACGGTCTTCAAGAATTGCTGTGATCAAGAGAATTCAACACCTTATAACCAACCTCATAATGGCCAGATTCTATGTACTTAGTTAAGCTGGTCCTCAGACAACAGACACACAGTACATTACAATACCTTTACTCATAGGAAGGCTTTACTCACAGAAACTTGGCCTGTGGAACATGACAGGCATATCCTTCAAGAGCCTAGGGTCACTTCCTTGATACCAGGAAGCCCCAGAGTAGGGTTTGCAATAAAATTTGCAGTTCACTTTGTTTAATATCTATACTTAGTGCCTTGGTACTATATTGACACCTGGGACCATAATCTTCCTACATCCGTTCTTTTTCATCCCAGCATTACACCCTACCCAAAATACCCCTATTCTCCCTACAAAACTCTTCCACTGCAGGTTCCTAGAATCACCATTCCATTGTTAACAAACTTCCCTTCATCTTCAATCTCATAATATACCTACCTCCTTTTTATAGATTGAAACTAGGCTATCCCCTGGAGATCCTAAATCTCTAGCTTTTCTTTCTGCTACTGACTGCGTTTTCCACGTGCATGTCTCACAGGTCCTCGAAGTGGAGTTATCATTGAACTTACTTCCCACTGAAACTTAATAGCCCTGGCTCTATCACCACCTAGCCACTCTTGAATATCCTGCCATGTAACCATACCAGCCTCTGTCTTTGTTCTTGTCATCTACCATCGTTTAAGAGGGCTCCTACCTTTATTCATGACTTTGACACTTGCTTCATGATCTTATCTACTGTCATGCCTCTGCCATCATCCTTGGAGACTTCATTTTCAAAATTAATCATTACTCTTAAAACCTGCTTTCACAGTTCTTTGAGTGCCCAACTCTTGTGACCTCCATTTCTACTTTATACCCTCATCATCAATCAAACATAGTCCACCTTCAAGATCCCAAACTCTGGCATGCCTCTATTTGATCACAGTCTACTCTTTTTTTACTTCTCTCCTTATTTTTCCCATAGCCATTGCTCATATCCAGTTTACCTCAACTCCTTCCCATTCTCCTTATTAACTCTGTCCTGGCCTCCTTTTCCTTCCTTTCCAGTTATAACCCTATGGCCATTTCAATAATTTCTTGTCTTTGCACCTTTGAACTTTTGCCTTTCCCACCTGGAAACTTAAAAAATAGTTCCAGTCCTCCATGCCAGTTTTATTTTTCAGATTCTACATTTTAATTGAATTGGCTTTTTCACTGTCTACTCTCATCATTCCTCTCCTGTCTACATATCTATACTTTTACCTTCCTTCAAACTGTAATGGCCTTTCTCTAGCTCCCATCTCAATATGTGGAAGTTTCTTTCTTCCAAGACCTACTCAGATGCCAACTAAGCCATGGCCTGCACACAGCTGAAGTTGCTCACTCTTCATATTCCTCATAGTATTTCTTCTGGACCACTCCATTGTTATATCACTATCCTTTGTATCAAAGATCTTTAAATGCATGTCTTTCCCTACTATTCAAGTGTAATTGCCCTGATGGCATGGTTTGTGACTTAAGTTGTGATATTAGTTTATTTTTTTTGTTTTTGTGCAGGGTGGTTAGACCATCAGAGGGAATAAGGGAGACATACTGAGAGAAATAGTAAGAATGATTTATGAATCCATGTGTATAAACCCTTCATATCAGCAAAATTCTACTTACCTACCCCTGGACTTATCCTTATGTATTCATGATTGTATTCAAAAGTGTTTGAGATTTGCTTTTCCTAGATTTATACGTTTACAAAAGATTCCACTTAACCTCTGTTTTTAAGTATAAAGCTTCATTAATCCTAACTAGCACCTTTATGTTTCAGCCTTAAATTCTAAGTAGGACTAATTTCCTGGGTTGCAATTATATACATATCTTTAATTCTTAGGACCATAATAAGAATAATACCCAGAATTACAGTAAAATGGAAGTAAATGTCTCCTTGGATCCTTTTTTCATGTGAATTTTCTTTGAGTGGTTTTTATGCTGCTAATAAATAAGAAGAGGTGTGGGTTCCTTAAAACTATGAATCACAGTAGTACATTCCCAAAGCCTACCACAGTGCCTTGCACATAGTAGGTCCTTAATAAATGTTGCTTAAATTGATTTTTTTTAAGATTTAAACTTTTATTGATACTTTTTTTAAAAAATTACTCTTACTTCCCAATGTTTCCGCAATAGAACCCTCACTTATTAGGAAGAAATAAAGTTAAGCAAAACAAACTGAAACCTTGACTGTGTCTCATTACTTACGCCTCCTGCCTCTTTATTATCTCTCTTTGTGAAGGAGATGTTTCTCCATAAGTGCACTGGAGTCAAGATTGACTATTGCCTGATCTGGATTCTGAGCCGTTTAGGCATGTTCTTTTACATGACTGTGGTCATTGTTCTGTTCCTACTGCTTACTTTGCTCCACATTTCCATCAGCTGAAATAAGTAATCCCAAATTCCTCCAAATTCCTCATACTTGTTTTTTATGGAACAAAATATTCTATTACATTCACAAATCACAGTTTATTCAGTCATCCCCCAATCTATGGATACACACTTTCTTTCCATGCTTTTTTTGAACCACATGAAAAATACTATGAAATTTTTGTATATTTGGAATCTTTCTTACTGTCTTTTACTCTCTTGCCCAATAGTGGTATTGCAGGCTCAAAGGTAATAAATAATCTAAACACTTTTCTGTTATAGATGAATTCAATTTTTAAAATATTGTAAACTTTAAAATCATCAACAAATACAAATATTCAAGTAAACAAATAACTTTAAAATGATTGTACATGAAGCCATACAGTTCTCCTATTTAAATTTTGTTTGAATATGCAGATTTAGCTTGATAGTAACAAAATCATCCTGATTGTTTCAATGTCCTTTTCTAACCATTTTTGGTCTTCTGTATAGTTTTCTAGACACTTTTGCTATTCTTGTAATCATATACATAGTCATAGTGTATCTTTTCCTCTGATTCAGTTTTTAGAAATATCCTTTATTTCTTCATATTTCTCACATATATTGTATGTATGCATATGTTTATATCTATATATATTATTGTGCAATAATGATTGATTACATTTTTATACTATAGTTTATCCAACTATTGGTATTTTAGGTTATTTCCAGGGGATTTTTATTATTTTGAATAAAAATGCTAGGATATTTTTCAATAAATAGGTCTTTTCCCCCATATCAATAACATTCTTAAAAGTATAATTCTAAATTTCTTCTGTTAGAAAGTTAAGAATGTTCCTCCTTTCCCAATTGTAAGAGATAACATTCATTATCTTACAAAGTCATTTGCTATTGTAACTTGAAATAAAGGGGAGTACTAAAGTGACAATATTAAGGGTCTTTAATTGAGACAAGGAAACTGCAGTTCTAGACACCACACAGCACTGGAGGGCAGGAGTTCCCCTGGGCACCAGAAGGAGCAGAATTTAAACATACTTCAACAGGGATACGTGCTCAGGAGGGTTAAATTGTTTTACAAAATTGTTGTTGTATTTGTCCTTCATTCTTGAAGAGGGCCATGACACAGGGAGATGATGACATGACTTACTTTGATTTGAGTGAGGGCTGTTCAAGGTCATCAACCTCACTTTCTCCTCCAGAGCCATCTGGGTCCTGTGGCCAGATACAAAATAGCCAAAGGCTGGGGAGGCTGGGGAGTGGTAACATCAGAATTGCAGGCTTCTGGTGCCACCAGTATTTTGTTTTGTTTTAATGGTTTGGACCAGGTTGACTGTCCTCAGGCAGTTTGTAGCTCTGGGGTCAGGACAAGGTCAGCTTATAGCTAGCTATATTCAACATTCCCTCCTTTTGGTCAAGACAAGTTCCATTGCTGACCAAGGGAAGTGTCAAAGAGTTTGATGTACTGTTGCACCATGATAGCATTGATCACCTTAGTTCTGAGTTTCTCTGAGCAAGTAAGGCAACATCTGAAAAGGAAAAATAGGAAAATGATAATGAGGAGGTGGCCAGGAGGGCCTGGAATACTAGTCTGCAGAGAAAGCAAAGGCCTATAGCTAGCTGAAAAGGTCATCAGTCCACAAAGGGTGGGAGGGATCCAGGTCAACCTTTCTTCAAAAGCCAGATCCTTCCACCAGCCAGTTATAATTTTGCAATGATCCACCCTAAATGTCCATCTAATCAGCACATTTCATCTTGAACCTCAGGTGTCCTTTATAGATGTCTGGTCTTCTAGAAACAATTTCTCTTGGACATTCTGGAAATCTTCAGGGCAGCTCTTCAAAAAAGTGTTAATTCCAAATTAGAATGATAAACCTAAATAAAATTGACTTTTCCACTGAGGTAACACAAGATATTCTATAAATTACTCTCCTCTAAGAAAACAGATTATTTTCTTTTCATTAAAACAAAATCTTATATGTTTCTGACTTTAACTTGAACTAATATATGTGTGCATATGTGTGTGTGTGCATATACACACATATATACACATATACATGTATAACTCAAGGGACCCAGACTGTTTGGTACCAAAGTCTTACACATGGTGCCCTGAATCTCTTCTTCTCACTGTCCATCTCACTTCTGACACCAGTTTGTCAACAGGCAATCACAACTTCACAAAATTTACAGGAAAAATTAGGTTTATTACAAGAGAAATGAAGGCACATATGGAACCTTTAGTAAGTGCAAAAAGTTCACACACTCCATACAGAAGTTTGCATATTTATGAAATTACCCCAAATAGAGGAGGAGAAATAGAAATCTCCACCTAAATGGAATAGCTGGGGAGGAAATATCTTGAATAATTAAGATGGTGAAGGCACCATACTTTTCCCTTAGGAACTGCTAGACTATGAAGATATGATGATCTGCTTATGTACAAGGGTCCCAGCTGCAAAAATAGTTTCTTTGTGTGGTGCAGACTGACTGGTGCCTATCTTGATGGCCAAGGACACACAGGGAGTCCAGCTTGGGGTACAAACAATAAATTATGTCAGCTCAGGGGAGAGGGGTGTTGTCTTTGACACATGTGATGCCTCCTGCGTGCTCTGGATCCAGTGTTTCTGGAAAATATGACAATTCAAAAAAACAAGCTCATGGAACTGCTTAACATTCCTTAACAATACATATATGTGTGTATACGTAGCCGTGTGTGTGTGTGTATATATGTATATATGTATGTGCATGAAAGTGTGTGTATATGTATGCATGCATGTGTATATTTTTGTGTGTATGCATCCGACAAACTCATATCATAATCTGATTATTTTGAAAAATGTAAGGACTTTTTCCAATACACAAATATAGATAACTATAAACAAGCAGGTGACAAGGCCAAATACTCATTTATTAAATTGTTCAGGATATAGTATTGCGGCAATAAGATTCATCACAAAAATCACACTTACCTTACCCTTGTTAGAGGGATTTACTATGAGAGGAAGGCAGGGGCATGATTACAACATCTTCAGTCCCCTTTAATTTTAGACAAGAATAGTATAATCAGCCAAGGGCATGACAGGATACCATAGCCAGTCTCAGAATTAACTGAAGGGGAAGATTTCTTGTATGGGAAACTGAGTCATGAGGGTCCTATCTGAGCCTGTTGCCTTTCCAACCTTTTCCCTAGGGACGTATCTCCATTGGCCTTAGATCTCAGACCTCAGTCCCATTGGTCTGCTGGTATTTTCCTTGAAGCAGTGAAACGTTGGCTCAAGGACATAATATACCTGAAAATGGAGCTCAAAAAGAAAATTCAGGGTCCCTAAAGGTTTTACCTCAAACAGCAAAGTTTCACTAACCACAGTAGAATTGGACACAATTGTTTTCAATACTCTCTTGTTATAATAAATTAGCTGGCAAATAAATAAAAATTTATCAGACCTTCAAAAAATCACAAAAGATTTCATTTTACATTCCTTTCTACTAGAATTTCTCCTAAAATACAGTTTAAAATTAATCCTGATGCAAAAGGCAGTCATTAGAATTTAATAATCACGTTCTATAAATTCACATAGATCCTGCATATAATGATAGCTTACTAACCTCTTTAAAACAAAAATATTTCAAACAATGGAATCTGTTAAGACTATGCTGGTTAAAGATGTAACTTCAGTACAGACTATTCCTAGTATGATTTCACAATTTTCATAATCACAAATCGTCCTATAAACTATTACTACACCATAAACTTTTGTCAAGGAGTGATCTCATTTTCTCAGCAACCATAATCTGCAATTTTACCAGTTACAGGAAAGACTTGTAGCAGCAGAGCAATAAGTCTAGCCATGAGTGGAGGGAGTAACAAAACTGGAACAAATTGCCTGGGGCCTTTCTTTGCCTCCCCTCTGTTCTTAAAATAAGAAGTTTTACTAAAGCCAGTATAGCCATGGGTGTTCAATAGTGCCACCAGGCGCTTTTGAAATTTAAGTAATGGCTGTGTTTCAAACTTCCAGAAGAGTACTGTGTTCTATAAGCTCATGGTCTTTGCTACTAAGACATGACTTTAATACAGCTAAATAAATTTATGTGGAATTTATTTTAAACTTTCTTATTGCTTTCAATTTACCCCTACCTCTCTATAAATTTTCCTTATATAATTCTAAATCAAGCTGCAACTTCTTTATTACTATCGTTCCCAATAAAAAGAGACACAAGAAGTTTCACACAAATTTCTGTCAAATTTCACACAAACTTTTCTGTCAACATATTCTAACCTTCATTTCCTTTCCTCAAACTTCATTTTATTTTGTTCCAATTCTGTCATTCCCTAAAAGATGAAAGCACCAGGAATATTTTGAGATGCTTTCAAAAATCATCTTGCAAAAACTTGGTTCATTGAAACAACAATTAAGTTCTGATATATTATTCACAGAAGGAACACAAAGATTTTTCTAAATAAATACTATATATATTTCAAGTTGCTTTCTTTAAAAAGGTTCTCTTTTGTGGTCAAAAAATCAAAACAGTTCTGAAAAACACAAATACATAATCCATTATAAAAATGGGTAGGAGTCTCAATTTATAGCAAATTAGCTTCAAAACATACCCTAATTCAAAAAGTTATTCTAATTCACTTTAATTTGTAAAACTCACAAGTATCCAATTAGATTTCCTAATAAAACTTATTCACCTAATTTTTACAAACTTTTTTACATGAACCAGGAAAGAGTTAACATTTATTCATAGTAGAGAATTTACATTTAAGTCATAAACTTAGTTTCTAATTTAATCTATGATGTAATTACTCCTTATCTGTCTTGGCCTTCCCCAAAGCTTCCTCAGATTTCATCATAAAGGAAAAAAAAAAGACTTGGTGTGAGGGCTTAAAAAACTAAAAATAAATAAATTACAAAACACAGACAGATTTGCTAGCAAAGTGTTTTCTTTCTAAGCTCTGTGCACATAATTCCAGCCTGTGAGACAATGGTTCCAATATTCCTTTACTAGTGAGGCATTTTAGTTACCAGCCTTTTTCACAAACATGGAGCTATTCTCAATTTTGTCCTTAATAATTGTCTCCAGAGTTCAATGCTGTTTCTCTCTCTGTCTCTCTCTCTCTCTGTCTCTCTCTGTCTCTCTCTGTCTCTCTCTGTCTCTCTCTCTCTGTCTCTCTCTCTGTCTCTCTCTCTGTCTCTCTCTCTCTGTCTCTCTCTCTCTGTCTCTCTCTCTCT
>NW_027185771.1:31407337-31429450 GCF_028583685.1 Petaurus breviceps papuanus
CTCTCTCTCTGTCTCTCTCTCTCTCTCTCTCTCTCTCTCTCTCTCTCTCTCTCTCTTTCTCTCTATCTCTTACATACACACACACACATACACCACTTAACACAAACAACACTCCACAAAGACAAACAAAGTCAGTACAAAACATACTCAGCAGCCATCCCTATAAAGGGACCTGTTGTCAGAGTGACCACTGTGATGGCAAGCACAGAGGTAGTTCACACCTTGTTTCAGCTATTGAATTAACATCTTGTTTCAGTTCAAGCTTCTTTTGAGCCTTGTATCAAGTCTGTTAAGAAATAGAATGTGTGAACCCCACAACTTGTGAACCCTAGAACTCATGAACTTCTGAAATAGGAAGGGGAGAAGCTAATGACCATATATAAGGAGAGGCCAGACTAGAGACAGCAGAACTGAGAAGAGGACTCTTGTGGTGGCAGAGTCAAGAAGGAGAAAATTTATGGCATCCCATCACTCTGTCTGCTCTCTCTGTGTTGATGTTTGTTTGTGATACTTTGTACAGAAGCCCTGGCACCTTACTGGAAGCCCTGAAAGAGGATTTTCAGGTTGTATGTTCACAGAAGTCCTGAAGGAGGGTTTTGGCATCCTGGGACATTACTGATGATTTGTGCTGACCCCTTGGACCTCGTTTGTTGATTCCTATGTTGATGATTTGTGCTGACTTGGACTTTGTTTGTCTGTGTTGTTTTCTACGTTGATAATTTGTGTTGAGTTTTCAGACCTTGTTGGTAGGTCTGAGTTGATTTCATAGGCAGATAGTGATGGTGCTGGCAATGTTTATGAATATTCTTGTGGATGTGTCAGGCTTTGGCTTCCCAGAGACAGGAACTGTAGGGGCCTTGAAGTGGATTGGACATTGTGAACTTCAGTGTAGAACAGGAACTGGATGAGAAGCTGGACAGGGAACTGGGAGCTCCCTGCCTTTGAACCCAGGTGACAGTTGGAGCTGGGACTGTGGAGGAACCATGGAAGCTGAGAGCCACCCTCGAGTCAAGCTGAAAGAAGACTTTATTTGGATACTGTGTACTGACTGAGGAGATTGTAATTAGCTGTGACCTAGGGGTGGAAAACTTTGACTTTTGTACTTTGTGATTGAATTAAGGATTTTGTGATTGACTAAATGAATGTACTTTGTTTAAAACTATGTGACCACTTTAGTGAAAACTATGTGGCCAATTTGGTGATAAGTTGTTAAGTTGTGACATGGTAAATGCTGTATTTTGATGTTGTAACTGTGAATGCTGTATTTTGATTTTCTATGAATGTTTTGTTCTGATTTGTTATTGAATAGAAAGTTCACTGTACTATGTAATCAGAACCTTGAAAACTGTTCACAGCAGCAGTCCTCTGGAAAGCTGCTCAGGAGTGACTTTACAACCGCATATCTAGATACTTACATGTTCTTAGTTGATAATTACAAATTTGGCAGCTGTCACTTTAGTGAGACATGTCACAAGAGACACCAAATTACCCATAGATCTTTTAATAAACCTTCAATCAAAGAGCCACAACCTCAACCAAAAGAGATGGGAGCTTAGAAATTTTGAGAGATCATGTACCCTAGCTGAACCACCAAACTAAATCTGAACTAGACACAAGGGATTCTATTCTGATACTGAATACCCAACGTAAAAAATGGTGACCAGCTGGGCAGGAGTCTTCAAATGCCATTGCTCCTACCAAATATGTCAACCTGAAATAAAGAAGGCTACTAAGGTAGCAACAACAGGGATCTTTAATTGAAGCAAGAGAATTGCAATTCAGGACACTACCCAGCACTGGAGTGAAGGAGTGCCTATGAGCACCAGAAAATAGAAAGAATGATATATTTTTATGTCAATAAATATATTTGTTGTCTTTTCCTTTTATTAAAATGAACCACCATATAAATGGTATATTTTATAAATATGAATATTTTAACCTCCTCTTTGTTTTTGCTTATGCCCCAATTTTCTTTGTTGCTATAGTTAGCATTTCTGAAACTCTATCATGGTAATAGTGAAAGTAGGCACTCTTATTCTACATATTTTTAAAGGCAAAACTTTTTAAAGCTGAAGACCTTAAAGATGTAATTGGTGTTTTCATCTCTGCTGCCTATGAAAGGCAAGAGATTCAGAAGAGATTGGAAGATTTGGTAAGTGAATAAGTGTTTAAGAAGTTTTGGATTTCAATTTCTGGACTATAACTTAAAATATGGAAATGACAAGGTCTTCTCCAGGGTTGGCTTAATAAAGACTGTTAAGAATGTGTTTGTCCTGATTCTTGCAAATCTAGTCGAAAAGACTTTAATTGACAAAGAAGGAAAGGGGAAATTGCTTAAGTATATCCACCAAGCTACATAATGAAATACTCAGCTGGATCTGTGGCTTTATTCATCAAGATAATCCCTCCAGTAACACAGATTGAAATCTATCTAGTCACATCATGTATACCCACATGTGACTCTTGTCTATAGTACAGATCTTGGGCAAATTACTTTAACTCTCTAGATCTTAGCTTTATCTGTGAAATAAGAAAATAGAATTGGATGATCTTCACGATTCCTTACAACTTTAAATCCTATGATCCTATGATCCTCCCATAAGTTAGGGTGTCCACCCAACATGCAGAGGGCCTAACTCACTTTTCTTTTGATAGCATGAGGATGCCAGCACATCAGCTCGTCAGTCTATTAGCCAATCCTTAAACATTTATTAAGTGCCTACTGTGTGCCAAGTACTCTGCTAAATTCTAAGAATATCAAAAATAAGCAAAAGATAGTCCCTAATCTCAAGGAGCTCACAGTCTAATGGGGGAGACAACAATCAAACAGTGAATACATCAGTCACCTCCTAGAGAGAACCCAAAACTGAGGACTTCCGGTGCCAAGATAGTGGAATGAGGCAGGAACTGCCTGGAGCCCTCCCCAATTCTCCTACAAAACAAACAGCCTCAGAACTGATTTAGGATCAGGGAAGCAGCTTACCAGCTCTGCAGGAATTTTGTTGTTTTTACAATATCTACTCCCCCCCATCTCCTCCATATCTCTCCCAAAGATCCATCCTTTATAACAAATATTTTTTTTAAAAGGGATAGTAGTAAAAATCAGCAAAAGCAACAAATACATCAGAAGAATGTGACATGCAATATTATGTAACTGGGGAAGCCCATCTCTGCAAATAGCAGTGTCAAGCTCTTCTTTGAGGTCAATTTCAATCCTTATAATTTAAAACTTTCAGTTTTAAAAGTTTTCTTACTTTATAATCTCACTTGTAAAAAGAAAATGTGGTGCTTTCATTGCAACCCACCATTATAAAAGGCAATAGCAAGATTGTGGCTGAGATAGTAAATCTTTTGATTTTCTTGATTCAGAATCAAAATCCCAGGATCTTTGGAATTTGATTAAATTCAAGCCAAAGTTTTTAAGCCTTTTGACATTCTGAAACCACAATATATTTAAAGTATCAAAAGGTGAAAAAACTCAGCCTCAAAAAGGACTGGCTCATGCATTTTAAAAGTATATCTGCCATGAAAAAAAAATGTTAGGAATCAAAACAAAGCTATCAGTGAAATTGAGATGTTAGATTAAGAAAGTGAGAAGATTTTTGAAATCAATATGATTTCAATTTTTTAAGAATAGCAGAAACAGTGGCAGCTAGGTGGTGCAGTGAATAGAGCACCAGCCCTGGAGTCAGGAGGACATGAGTTCAAATCCGGCTTCAGACACTTAACACAAAAACTAGCCGTGTGACCTTGGGCTATTCACTTAACCCCAAATTGCCCTCCAAAAAGCAAAAATTAAAAAAAAGGATAGCAGAAACACTAACAATTTGATATGTAATTTTAATAAGCATTTATATAATGCCTGTTATGTTCCAGGCACCATATCAAGTGCCCTTGTAAATATTTCCTCATTTAATCATCACAACAACCCTGCAAGAGAGATGTTATTATTAGGAAACAGTTAAGTGACTTGTTCAGGATCACATAGCTAGCAAGAAGTGTCTTAGGACACATTTGAACTCGTCTTCCTGACCATAGGCCCAGTGCTCTATCCAGTGTGCCACCAGCTGCTTCACAGCTATATATAATACCGATGCCTATTTCTATAGAGAAATATACAGTGAGCAAATGAAATAATCAAAACAATAGCCCTGAAACAGTTTCTCAGAAAGTCACTGAGTGGCCATTTGTTACTCCCAAAAACTTTTCAAAGTTACTTATTAAAGTCTCCCCAAGGAATGCCTTTTGGGGGGTAGATGCCATTATCCTGAAAGTGATCTTTCACATTCTGATTTCATACTGTGCAAAAATATGTCAGGAATTTTGCAAAATGCAAAAACTTTACAGAGCATACTATGATACCGTGCCATATTAAATATTATTTTTAGTGATTTTGTTGTGTTGCCTTTTAAAAATCAGTTTATGTATGCTTTAGAAAGATATATACACAAGCATGTTTATAATCGAAACATTTGATCACAATATATGGGATATTTTACATGTTAAAAATTGAACATAAGGCCTTTGTTGAGGAATTTGAACCCTTTTATCATATTTTTCCTATAGAAAAATTAAAACTTAGATCACTCCAATTTACCTTTTATATACCTTGCCACAAGTATGAAAACTTAATGTTTGTTGGAGCCTTTGTTCAGAATATATTTTAAAGATACATTTATTGTGAAAAATTTTGTTTAATAAGCTCATTTATTTCCTCTGAGAAAATGTGGAGTTGAATGATTATTTTTTTAGACCAATAGATTCTCCAACTTGGACAACTATGCTGCTATCTGGTAACAGTCTATATGTATAAAAGAAAATGGAAAAGCAAAGTAGAAAAAGAGCATGTTTATCTCTACAACTACAAACAAAATCATAGTTCGTAAACTAGAATATTTTCATTATAGAATATTTAACCACGTAAGATATTTTTAAAAGATTTTCCCTTCATTCATTACACTCCCAACATTACACTCCATTTTGATGCCTGTGATGTTAGAGTGGGGCTTCTCGAACTTTTTCCACTTGCAACCCCTTTTTGAATTTTGGCACCATCCCTTGGCATTGCATGGTCTCAGGGCATTATCGTGGAGTACAAAGCGCAGATGCTGTGGGTTCACAACCAAGGCGGCAGTGAACTCTCATGATGCACCAGGGGCAAGTGCTGCTAGAAACACTCTGGATTCATTACACATTTGATTTTGAATTAATTTTTGGTCATTGCATATTCAGGAGCCTTCTACTGTTGCCAGATTTTTCATGATCTTATATGGGGTCGTGACCTGCAGTTTAAGAGGCACTGTGTTAGAGAAGAAGAGACCTCCTCTTGAAAGCTTTCCCATATTCAGTACATCTAAAAAAAAACATTTTCATCAGCATAAGGGTTGCATGAAATATTCCAGGAGGACTAGCATCTCTGCTGGGAGGGCTTGTCAAGCCTTTTTCAGGGATGCTTATCCACCTTCGGTGTCTGCCTGTCAGTCACCTCTCACCTTGGCTCCAAGAAGCTGCAATCTCATCCCAGTAAACCAGGGCCAAACCAGGTTGTGGGTAACAGACAGGCCCCATATCCATTAGTGAATTGGGGGTGTGTGATGTCAAGACTTCCCATGGTTGTTAAAGTGACTGAAGTAGGTACTGTGGAGCATTTAGAGCTTGCTCAAACAACAGAATGCCAAGGTCATCCATGGCATCCTGGATCACTAGCAGTCTTTTTGACTTTTGTCTTGCCACTGGACTTTAATGACTCTGGAAGAGAGCAAGCTTGTCAACTTTGCACAACTTTGCCTCACTTATGTCCAATTCACACATGATCAAGACATCACCCCAAGCTGTCATTGGTCCTCTTCAAAAAATGAAGGACAACAAACAACATCAATATGAATTTTATGATGTTCAGGAGGGTGAGAAGTCTGGCTAAAGTTTTTTTCTATATACATTATATTGATTGTTTTTTTTCCCCAAGATGAATTCTATGTGAACTAATCAATGAAATCAATTTTAGCCTTTCTATCATTCATTACTTTCAGAAGAGTTTTCTCCAGAATGAATTCTCTCATTTTGAGTATGGAGTAGTAGTATTTTTCCTTTATACTTAAAGAGAAACAAAATGACATCACTATGTTGGGGTCAATGTACAGTATATCCAACTGTAACTGATCAGATCAGTACGAACTAGGAAGGCTCCACCACAGATCAGGCACAAATAATCCACATGAACATGGAGATGTCTCTAAATGTGCTCATTTCACATTTCTTTTGAGTTATTGCAATTCTGCTTTGCTCATAACGCACAGCACTTCCTTGAAGTGGACAGACCATGCTCCCATGTCTCACAATCAATTCCAAAGTTCTTAAGAGACTCCTTGTATCACTTTTTTCAGACCTCTGTGTGAGTTCTTGCTCTGAGTAAGTTCTCTGTAAAATAGTCTTTTAGGCAATCACAAGTTTGGCATTCAGACAAAGTGGACAGTCCATTGGAGTTATGCTCTGTAGAGTTTGAATGCTTGGCAGTTTAGCTCAAGAAAAGACCTTGGTGTCCAGTATCTTATCTTGTCAAGTGAATCTTCAGACTCTTCCTAAAACAATTCAAATGGAAGCAATTCAGTTGCCTGGCCTGGTGCTGGTATACTATCCAGGTATACAGTGAAGTCAGCATAACAGTTCTGTAGACCTTCAATTTGGTATGCAATCTAATCAATCTTCTCTCACACACTTTCCTTCAGAGCTTCCCAAACACTGAGCCAGCTCTAGCAATATATGTGTACATCCCTGGAAAGAATACTACCAAGGTAAGTGAACTAATCCACAGCATTCAGAATTTCTCCTTTTGCTGTAACCAATGGTTTCACATGGATGGTGTGGTGCTGGCTGGTGGAGAACATTTGTTTTTTTGGTGTTAATTGTCAGGCCAAAGTTATTACAAACAGCAGAGAATCTATCACTACTGTGTTGTATATCTGCCTCAGAGGTTACACTGAGAGCATGTAATGGCAAGCAAAGAAGTAATTAGTGCCCGATTACAGCTCTTTAATTATTTAGCTCCTTGTTTCAGTTCAAGTTTCTTTTGAGTCTTGCCCTTGATTATATCACATCTTTGTTAAGAAATAGGACTTGTGAAACCCACAGTGGGAGAGACTTGCCAAAGACAGAAACAGGGAGGAGCTAATGACCATATATAAGGAGAAGCCCAAGCTGGGAGAGAGCAGAACTGAGAAGGTGAATAGTTGTGAAGGCCAAGCACTCTGTTTGTCTTTTCTGTCTGTGTTGATTTGTGTTTGAAACACTTCGTACAGAAGCCCTGGGACCTTACTGGAACCCTTAAAGAAGATTTTCTTGTTGTCTGTTTACAGAAGTCCTGGAGGAGGGTTTCAGAGTTCCTGGGATTATACTGATGATTTGTGTTGAGTTCTCAGACTTTGTTTGGTGGTCTGTGTTGATTTCACAGGCAGAAAGTGATTTGATGATGGTGTCAGCAATGTTCATCGTGAATGTTGTTTTGGCTCCGTTATACTTTGTCTTCCCAGAAACAGAAACTGTGAAGGACTTGAGGTGGACTGGACACTGTGAGCTTTGATGTGGAATGGGAACTAGACAAGGAACTGGATGAGGAGTTGAGAGTTGCCTACCTTTAAATCCAGGTGACAGTAGGGTAAATTCCGGCAAAATCTAGGACCATGGAAGAGGAACCATGGAATCTAAGAGCCAGCCTCAATTCAAGATGAAAAGACCTCTCCTTGGGTACTTAGTGCTGATTGAGAAGATCATGATTTAGTGTGATCTAGGGATGGACATCTGACAATATCACTGAAAACATCAAATTAAAAAGCATGGGAGCCAGTAAACAGTTAGGCTTCGTTCCACTGGTGATTGGGAAAGTTCAAGAGCATTGTCCATTATCCAGTACCTGTGCAAGCATGCCTTCATGGAACTGGTGAATGATGCTGATGAACTTCTTTAGGCAACCAAATTTTGCCATGATCTTCCATAAGCCCTCATGACTTACAGTATCACAGGCCTTGGTCAGATCAATGAGTGTTGTGTACAGACCTCTGTTATGCTCCTGGCATTTCTCCTGAAGTTGTTGGCAGCAAACATCATATGAATCATTGTTCAACCCTTTCTGAAGCCACACTGGTTAGATGTGTGATTAGTTAGATCTTCCAGGTGAAGGAGGGCTCTGACAAGAATCCTGCTGGCAATGACTAAGAGAGAGCTCCCCCTATCATTATCACAGGACAAACTATTCCCTTTTCCTTGAAAGAAATGGACAATGGAAGCATCTTAAACTTTGGGGATTCAACCTCTTTTTACCATGTAAACCGGAAGATTTCAGTCAACTTTTGTATGAGCAGTGGACCCCCTGCCTTGAACCTAACAGTTGGAATAGAATTGGTACCAGGTGCTTTGCTACATGACAGAGTCACTTCTTCAGCTGGAAGTTCTTCTTAGAGAAGAGTTGACTTCAACCTGAGGCAAATAGTCAATGGCTTCAGCATTGGTTGATGATGGCCTATTGAGGACACTATGGAAGTATTTAACCCTATCTTCCCAGTATCATATCCTTATCACTAATCCATGTGGATGCATCAGTGTTTAGTAGTTGAGATGCATCATAGGGCACTGACCCATAGATAGCCTTCAGGACATTATAAAAGTCTTTGGATTGTTACTATCAGAATACGAATTTCATCTGTTTTTTTACCGAGCCAAAAATCCTGCATCTCTCCAAGCTCCACTTGCACTTCATTTTTGATGAAGTGAAAACACTGGCTTCTTAGAGATGAATAAAATATCTTGTTGGTAACCCTGTGGAGTTCTCATTTTTCATTTAGGAGCTTCTGAATTTCCCCATCATTTTCATAAAATCAATCTTGATGTTTATAAGTGTTCTGGTCCAGATGAGTAAATGTGGTTCTGTACACCAAATCTCAAAACTGCCCACTCTTTCCAACCATGTGCTGTTTCAGTTTTCCTCCAAGTTAACAACAAACTGCTCATTCAGGGAGAAGCATCCTAATCTGTTAACATCAAGTCTTCTGGTAGTTATCTTGCCTTGGGGCTGCTACCATTGTTGTATGCAAATGTTTAGCTTGGAGAGGATAAGTCTATGATCCAGAACTCTATGCCTTGTATTGTCTTTGTTACTCTCACATCCTGTCCCTCTCTTCTCTTTACAGTGGCATAGTCTACATATTTTATCTATTGACATATCTACTATATATGTCAATGTTTGCTGTGATGATGTATCCATAAAGTTTTACTTCATTTAGGTAAAGGAAGATAATGTTGGTGATAGAGGTACACAAATCTTCAGTAGCAAGTGACCTTTGCTGTTGTTATTTCCAACTCCTTTCTTTCTGAGAATACCCTGTCATATCTGATAGTCTGTACCTACTCTGGTGTCCAAGTCCCCTAGAATTACAAGCTTGTTCTTTTTTTTGGCACATTGATGATGAGGGTCTTTAGGTGTTCATAACATTTTTCTTTGACCTCATCAGAGTTTGTCATGGTGAAACCATTCTGTCAGTCCCCACCTTCCCCCCTCCCTTTTCTTAATCTCCTCCCTTCCTCCTTCCCTGTTGGGTAAGAAAGATTTCTATATTCAACTGATTGTGTACATTGTTCCCTCTTTGAGCCAATACTGATGAGAGTAAGGTTAAAGCACTGCCCATTATCCACCCTCCCATCTTTCCCTCCACTGTAATAGGACCTCTTCCTGTGAGATAATTTATTCCATTCCACCTTTCTCTTCTTCCCTTCAGTGATGCTGCCCTGAAGACCACCGGAGACCCTCATGTCTGATGCTGTGCTAGTGGTGAGGGGAGGTTGGCTGGCAGTGCTAGAGGCCATAGGGGTCTGGCAGCTTACCTGGTGCTGAACTGGTTCCTGGTGGTGGTGTCTGGCAGGTGCTGAGGCCAGGTGATTTGTTTCTGCATTTCCCTGGGGTATACACTGAAGCATGTGGTGGTCTGGCCTCTGGAGCCTGCCTTTTTGCCCCAGGTGATGCTGAAGCCTGATAGGGCTGGTTCTGGCTGACTGGCAGCTGCTTGTTTGCTTAGGCACCCTAGGGTTGCCATTTACCTCTCTGCCTGGGGCTGTGCTGCACCACTTGGAGGTCTGGCCACTGGATGATGCCTGTTTGCCCCAGTGCTACACTGAAGCACATGGTTATCAGAGCTGGAGTCTTCTGGTTCCCCTGGCTCTTCTAAGGCACGTGGGGGGCTGGTGTTTGCCTGCTCCACCACACTAAGGCTCAGGATCTCCCCCTGGTTTGCTGAGGTGGGGATTGCTGCTGGCTTGCTGGGATGCTACCTGTCTTGGATTGCGTTCCCCTTTCACCCAAGTGAGACAGATCTTTCTTGTTGATCATTCAAGTTTCTTGGGCTAAAGATTGTTTCACCCTATCTTTTTCTCTGGTTCTCCTGGAGAAATAAATGGCAAGTATATATTATCTTTGGATATTTTCAGTATCTTTGCCAAGAAAACCCCAAATGAGGTCACAAAGAATCAGACATGACTGGAAAACAATGGAACAACAATACAATTACATTTTTTGGAGTCAAACATTTACCAGTATACTACTGTGTAGACTCCTCTGTTTAACTTATAAAGCTCCCTACAACCTAATCCCAAACTATCTTTCCATCTTTATTGGATAGCACTTCCCTTCCTGAACTCTACAATTCAGTTAATCACCATCACTGCAAACTGTTCTCTCTGTTCCTCAGAGGACCCTTTCCTATCTCCAAGCCTCAGCACTGGCTGTCCTAGTGCTTAGAGTATACTTTTTACCTCTCCCTCAGAGTCCCTCTTCCTAATACATAATGAGATGCATGTGTGTATGTTTGTGTGTGTATACACACATGTACATACATGGATATGTATCCACATATTCACTTGGTGCTATATATGCATATATGTGTGTATATTTATATATACATATGAATATGCATATGTCACACATTTTGCATTTTTGCAAAGAAATATGACCTCAAGATTCCCATGCAAATAACTGAATCAGGCCAAGAGTTTATCTGAGACAAAGCATGGATGTAGTTACTGGTTTACTTGGCTCAGAATGACTGGTCATTGATGACCTGATTTCACAGGAAAACGATAACACTGCTGATTTTCCAATAATACCTTTAACTCATCTTTACCACATATATATATATATATATATATATATTTAATATGTAGTTGTTGTTGGATGTGGACTATAATTTTATCAATGTGGGCAGCTATCATATTTCCCTTCTATGCATATCAGCAACCCCTCCATAAATTCAGTCTGAGAGTTGCCCAGGATTACCAAAAGGTTTAATGATTTACTTATAGCCTCACAACTACGGTATCAGAGGAACATTCTATTTGAACATGGGTCTTTCTTACTATGAGACTGGCCCTCTATTTGTAAATATATTTGCAATGTAAATATATTAATTCTTGGAAATTGTCTATAAAAACTTTTTCTGGGTCATTTCACATGAAAATCTCATTGATATGCATCTTTGAAGAAGTTCACAGTAATTTTAAAATTTATTATACCCTAGGGGCAGCCAGGTGACTCAGCAAGTAAGAGGAAAAAGAGCGCTGGCCCTCGGTGTCAGGATGACCTGGGGATCTAATCTGGGCTCAGACACTTAGCACCATACCCAGAAATAACTGGCCGTGTAACCTTGAGCAAGTTACATAACCCCAATTGCTTTAAAAAAATTCATTATAGCCTTTGTATTTATGGTTTCCTCCCACTCCCCCCCCACCCCCACCACCAGCCACTACTGAGTCAGCTAAAGCTCATGCGGGAGGCCGGCCATCCAGAGCATCCTATGCTATTCTGTTTCTATGTCTTCATCTGAGTCCCTATATCTGTGTTTTCCATAGCATTGTGAGTTCCTTGAGAATATAACTTTTTTACCTTTCTTTGTATCCCTAGTACTTAGCATAGTGCCTTGAATTATTGTTTAATAAATGTGTTATCTTAACTATCTGAATTCCCTTCCTCCCTCCATGTTTCCATATATGTCTACTGAAATTATACCTTTAGCCCCAAGACTAAATTCCACCTTGTGAATTCTTCGTGGTTCTCCATTAGTATTGATCTTTTGCCCCTCAGACTCCCAGAGTATTTGGCTTACATTTCTATCAGAAACATCTTTTAATTCACATTATACTTATTCTTATGTGCTATAAGAGGTGACACAATACAAAGAATGTGGACCAATTCAATGAATTATTTATTATGTGCTTTCTGTGTGCAAGGCACTAGGGATACATAGGTTTAAAAAACAGTCTACACTTTCAAGTACTTTACTGGAAATAACCAGAAAGGGAAGTGGGTTAGTTATGTTTCAGTTTGAGAGACAACTTAAGTGTTGCACAGAGCAAAGAATTTTTAAAAAGCTAGAGGAAGAACTCCAACACATTGGATAGATCCTCTATAGAGGATTTATGGGAAGATATGAACCAGAATTACACAATTCTTGTAATCTGGCAGGAGCAGGTTGCAAATCTGCATCAGTAGGAATACCACCTACATTAGTGAGATCAAGGAACAGCTGAAATTTTGAGGTCTATGTGTGTCATCTCACAATAGACTGTAAACTATATGAAAGCACAGATCATGTTCTCAAGCATCTCATCATAACTCATGTATATATGTATGTATGTGTATATGTACATGTATGTATGTCAGTTTAAGGTTTACAAAACATGTATCCTTACAATGAGCCTGTGAGGTAATAGCATAAAAACTATTAGTTTAATTTTTACAGATGAAGCAGCTGAGGCTCACAGAGGTTGAATGACTTGGTCAAACGCATCTGTCAAAGCCAGGATTTGAACCTGGGTCTTCTAACTACAAAATCCAGGGCTCTTTTCACTACATAGTGGCTGCCCCCTCTAGTATGTACTCTGCATAGTTAATTATTTGCAAATGTATCCTGAAGTTAAAGGAAATGAGTAGCAGTCTGATAATGAAGGTAAGAGGTTAGGAGACAGAGGACAATGTGTTGAGGGTAGACAATTCAAAATATATGAATTCTGAAGCTATATGGTAGGGTATATTGGATGGGGTAAAGGTAACCTCGTGGGTACAGAGGGAAGTTCACCTCTAGAATCTGGTCAATGATGGCACAGTGTAGCAGCAGCATTCCTTTCCAGACTAGGTTTCTTACATGTTTTTAGATGACATTGAAGTCCTCTTGCTTTCCCTTGTTCACAGAAGAAAGGGGAAGGTCATTGTCACCATGCTGAGCTTTATCTTGGTTTATAATACTCTACTCTACAATACCTTTGTTTCCAAATGCCACATATTCCCTCTAAATCCAGACAGGAACACTCAGAAAGGATTAAAGAGGAGATAAAAAGTTCTGCCTTTCCCTGCTACTCTGGTTGCAGAATTATTGTTATCATAAAATGCTTAGCATAGTGCCATGCACATAAGCACTATTCATTAGTTTCTATTAACTATAAAAAAATTGCAACATGTACTGGGAAATGAGGATGAGAGAAAGAAGGCAAGAGCCCCGCGAAAGGTCCCAAAAGAAATCTTACCTCCATTCACTAAAAATGGTACCCTGATTGAGTATTCATGCAAGGATGCTACATGTTCTCATTCCTATTTATCCACCACACTTTTACTGGTACCATAAGGGATAGAAAAACAATAAGAAAACATGGCCTCTGCCCAAGAATGCTTCACCTTAGGGGAATTTTTGCTCATAGAATTCGACTGTGAGAATCACACCATCATCATCATTAAGGTATCACTTTGACCACATTGCAAGCAACTCATGTTTACAACTTTTTTCTCAGTATATGAATTGTGAAGAGGAATGAGTTTAAGAGTGATGAGAAAAGGGGCGGCTAGGTGGTGCAGTGAGTGGAGCACTGGCCCTGGAGTTGGGAGGGCCTGAGTTCAAATTCGGCCTCAACCACTTAACACAAAAACTAGCCATGTGACCTTGGGCAAGTTGCTTAACCCCAATTGCTCTCCAAAAAGCAAAAAAAAAAAAAGTGATGAGAAGGGAACCGAAGGAAATTGCTTTTCTTATTAACAAACTTGACTTCTCCAAATATAAGCCCAACTAGGGGAGAAGTGTATGAGAAAGTGGTAGAGTAAAAGGAATTAAATAAGGGAATGAATATGTGGAGAGGAAAGAAACATAGGTAGAAATGACACCATAAGTGAAAGCAAATTACTTTAGCTATGAAGCTGTTAGAAGATGGGGAAGAGTTGGATCCAAAAATAAAGGACTCATTATCCCTAAGAGTCCTCCCTTGTATACAACAGAGTCTGCTGATGTATGGGGTGGGATGGAGTGGAGGGTGGAGGATCAAAAAGGGAAAGGAATGCCAGAGAGCCTATGGAATGGAGCCAAAGAGATTTCCTCAGAGGTTATTAAACCACTTCAGCTAGTGTAGGGCTTTCTTGTCCAAGTCTCAGTGTGAAGGACTTCAGGTCCAAGATTGTATAAGGAAGGATAGCAATGGGCTTTAAGATGGCTTATATCTACTGGTTCTCAAATTCTTTGTAGGAAGAGAGACCTACATGACACAAGACTTAAGTGAAGGGCTTAAATGATATAAAAAATAAAGACTTATTCCAAATAATATAGCTTTTCAAAAATCTCATCAATATATGTTTTATACGATAATTTTATTTAGGATCTAACATGTTTATATAACACTTTACCACTTATCCAGTGTTTCACATACATGTGCTTGTTTGCTTCTCCCAAGATACTTATGATGAAGGTAATAAGTCTAGGTAGTAGTGTCAGGGAGGGAAATCAAGCCCATCTACCACCCTGTTCTATAAAGGAACATCATCCTTTATCACTATGTTCAATGAAGGGAAATGGCTGACCTTTCTTCCCCTTCACATACTTCTCAACCTCTTCTTTCTTTGATGCTACTGAAAGTAAAATTCTTATTTTTGTGTGGGTGGCTGTTGCTTGACAACTACTACTCTGAGGGGTGCTTTCCCTTTGTTGTACTTGCACTTACTCCTAAGTATTCATGCCCTGTCATTGTTTACACATGCTGGGACATCTCCAGTCATCCTGATCCGTATCTGGCTATCAGACCCAGATGGCTTTGAAGGAGAAAGTAAGGCTGGTGACTTTGCACAGCCCTCCCTCACTAAAATCCAATTCACTTGCAAGTCATAACATCATCTTCCTGATATCATGGTCTTCTCCAAGAACAAAGGACAAACTATCACCACCACCACTACCACTCCACCTCCAAAGTTTTTGACTAATATCAATTGATACAGAAAAGGTTTCTCACAAAATGCAGCACCTAGTCATGATACAAGAATGGGGGTAAAGTATTTTCATTAACATGATAAAATAACATCTACTTCAAACCAAAAATTAATATTATATATAACAGAGAAACATTAGGAGTGTTCACAGTAAGATCAATTTAAAAAAACATTAGTCTTCAATTTTATGACTTCTATTTGACACTGTTTCCAAAGTGCTTGAAATAACAATAATAAAAATAAACTAAAGGGATAAGCATTGGTAATAAGCATCTTTCCATGCAGAAGGGATATTGTGTAAATAGAAAATCCAGGAACTTAACAAAAATTGAGACAAAGAGCTCCCATAAGGTAGCAGAATATATGATAAAGCTAGAAAAGTCATTCATGTTTTTTATGGTGCTAATAAAAATAATAAACTAATAAAGAATGAAATGTCATCTATATTAATGACACAAATATGTGGTTATTAATTTACTAAGACTCATACTAAACCTTTGTAAAAAATAATTATACAAAATTATTAAGACAGAACCAAAGGAATTAAATAATTAGAGGGAACTATTTTGCACATGGGTGGGTTGAATAAATATATTTAATCAGTTATTCTTAAACACATTTAATTTAAAAATTTAATATAACATGTACAAAATGGATTCTTTTTTAGGATTAGACAAAGTAATGATGAAATTTATATGAAAAAGAAAGCAAGTTGGCAAAAATAAGCAATAATTTGTTGAGGAAAAAGCTCAGATGAAGTGGAAACTTGCTCTGCCAGACCTTGGAATATGACAGATCTTGGAACCAAACTATCTACTGATGAAAAATAGTTGTGAGGGAGTGAAAGGATTATCCCCCCTGATTAAATCATGGATCATTAAGGACCTTTTTAAAAATATGTCTTAAGTAAGCAACATGGTCAACATTACTGGCCAATATTTATAGGATTTCATTTTGATATAGATTCTTTCATGTTCATAAAGGATAAACTGCTATTGAAGGCTTTCTCACATGCATTTCATTCATATAACTTCTCTTCAGTATGAATTCTTTGATGTTTATTAAGCGATGATCTAGATCTGAAGGCTTTCCTACATGTATTACATTCATAAGGTTTCTCTCCAGTATGTATTCTCTGATGTTGTGTAAGGGATGAGCTGTGCCTAAAGGTTTTTCCACATTCATTACATACAAAGGGTCTCTCCCCAGTGTGGATTCGCTGATGCTGAACAAGATGAGTCCTCTGACTAAAGGCTTTGCCACATTTATTGCACTCAAAGGGTTTGTTTCTAGTGTGGATTCTTTGATGCCTAATAGCATGTGTGCTTTGGGTAAAAGCTTTTCCACATTCATTACACTTATACCGTTTCTCTCCAGTATGAATTCTCTGATGTTTAATAAAGGATGAGCTATTACTGAAGGCTTTCCCACAATCATTACACTCAAAGGGTTTCTCTCCAGTGTGTATTCTTCGATGCTGAATAGCATGTGTGTGCTGGCTGAAGGCTTTTCCACATTCACTACATTTATATCGTTTCTCTCCAATATTAATTCTCTGATTTTTAATGAAAGATGAGCTGTTACTGAAAGCTATTCGATATTCATTATACTCAAAGAGTTTCTCTCCAGTGTGGATTCTTTGATGTTGAATAGCATGTGTGCTCTGGCTGAAAGCTTTCCCACATTCACTACATTTATAGCGTTTCTCTCCAGTATGAATTCTTTTATGTTTAATAAAGTATGAGCTACTACTGAATGTTTTTCCACATTCATTACACTCAAAGGGTTTCTCTCCAGTGTGGATCCTATGATGCTGGCTAAGAGATGAGCTGTGAATAAATGTTTTCCCACATTTATTACATTCATATGTTTTTTCTCCAGTATGGATGATCTGATGTCGAATAAGAAATGAGCTCTCCCTGAAAGCTTTCCCACATTCATTACATTTGTAGGGTTTCTTTCCAGTATGGATTCTCTGATGCTGAGTAAGATTTGATCTGTACCTAAAGGTCTTTCCACAGTCATTACATTCATAAGGTTTCTCCCCAGTGTGGATTCGCTGATGCTGAACCAGGTGTGTTCTCTGAGTAAAGGCTTTGCCACATTCATTACACTTATAATGTTTCTCTCCAGTATGAATACTCTGATGTTGGATAAGCAAAGTACTTCGGCTAAATGCTTTGCCACATTCGTTACATTTATAGAGTTTCTCCCAAGTGTGATTTTTCTGAGGTTGAGTAAAGTATGTGTTTTGACTAAAGGCCTTTTTACATTCATTATATTTATACATTTTTTTCTCAGTCTCCATGTTATTACATTGGATAAAATTTGAGGTTTGACAGGAGGCTTTCTCAGAGCCATTATTTTCAGGTGTCTTTCTTAAAGGGATTTGTTTCAAAATGTCTGAATAATCATTGAGGATCATTTGATGTCTGTCATATTTATGGAACTTCTTTCTCATGAAATCTGTTTCTTGGGTAGCAAAGACTGACCCTTGACTGAAGTTTCCTTTAAATTTATTAAAATCATGATCCCTTACCATATTTGTGTGTTCAACTGTCTGCTGAGAATGTCTCTCCTGATTGCCCTGCTGCTTCTCTAACTTGACATTACATTCCCAGACATGGCCTTGTGAATTCTTAGGATCATCCATTATAAATCTTCCAAGGAACAATTCTTCATTTGAAATGTCCTTTTTTGAAACTGACTCTTTGCTTTCAGGTCCAATTTCCCAATCTAAAAAAGGAAATAAAATTTATAAAAATCTTATGTTCTTTCTGCTGAGAAAAACAAACAATTTTGTTATATGGTGAGTTCTACCTTCTCTATGAAAGAAAATGTCTTCAAAATTAGAAAAGGTAAAAATAATAATAATCCCTTGTGTTTAGATAAACTATAGTTTATTCAGGACTTTAAAATCTTTTATTTTATTTTACATCACAACAACACTATGAGCTAGGGAGTATAAGAGATAAGGAAAATTAAGGTTTGGAGAGACCAGGTGATTTGCATCAATCTATTCAATGGAAGAACAACAAATACATCTTAGATTTTATTACCCCTAATTTAATCCAGTGTTCTTTTCACTATATCACCATTTCTCTCGTAATTTTTCTATTTTCAACTTTTACCTTCTGTGGAAGAAGATTCTGAGAAAAGCAACAGAAGAAAGAAGACTTTGAACTGAATAAAGGAGAGGGAACATGTGTAGGTTAATGTTAAGACTCTAAACTTGTGAAAGACAGATATTGAACTTGAGGAGAAATGTAGAATGAGGAAAAGTTAAAAGAAAAAATGGAACTGAAAAGGAAAAAGTGATTAGTGTAAAGGAAGAGTTAATCTGAAGGAGGATTTAGGAATGAATGGGGAAAAGGATTAAGGAGAAAGATTTAAAAAGAGGAAATCGAAGAGGAAAGAACGGGCAAACCAAGGTAAATGAAAAAAGACAAGTAAACAAACTGTTACATAAAATATGTCAGCAAAGTAAATTGCTAAGTAAAATGAAAAAAAAGTTAGTGAGAATAGGAAAAAGAAAGTGAGTGTACTTGTCTAGTGACAGAGAGATAAAACCAAGATGGCAGAGTAAAGGCAAGGACTTGCCTGAGCTCTCCCCAAAGCCCCTCCAAATACCTTTTAAAAATGACACTAAAAAAATTCTAGAGCAGTAAAACTCACAAAAAAAGATAGAGTGAAACAAATTTCCAGCACAAGACAACTTACAAGGTCGGCAAGAAAGGTCTGTTGCACCAGAGTGAGAGAGGAATGTAGTTCAGAGCCAGTCGCACCAGCACAGACTACGGCCCAGAAAATTAAGAGCAAGCCTCTGGGAAAATGATTTAGTGGCAGCAGTGGAGGTTTCCATACCTCTCATCCCACAGACACCATAGACAACTTAGGGGGTCAGCAGGAAAGGTCTATTAAATCTGGCTAAGACTAGAGTGCAGTCCAACACAGGCCTCACTAGCATAGCCCAGGCTACAGTAAACCAGAAGCAGACTGTCGGAGTGACTAAATCAGCAGGACAGAAACAAATAATGAAGAAAATAACACCTTTAAAAACAGACTAGCCAAATGGTAAAAGAAGTTCAAAAAGCCAATGAGGATAAGAATGCCTTAAAAAGCATAATTAGCCAAATGGACAATGAGGTCCAAAATCTCACTGAAGAAAATAATTCCCTAAAATTAGAATGGATTAAATGGAAACTAATGACTTTATGAGAAATCAATAAACAATAAAACAAAATTAAAAGAATGAAAAAAAAGAAGATAATGTGAAATATCTCATCTGAAAAACAACTGACCTAGAAAATAGATCCAGGAGAGATAAATTTGGGGGGGGGGGTAGTTTCAATTTTATTGGCACTGAAACCAAACATATGACTTTAGAATAAACCCCTCCAGACAAATTAAAAAAAATACACACAAGACACACGCACAAAGTCTAGCCTTCTGCCCCAGCCTCCCAATTCTCGCTTTCAGGGACACAACATCAAGTTAACTGCTCTAGGCCTGGGACAGTGAGAGGACTGTTAAATTTTACAGCAAAACATGAACCTTCAGAAGAAGGCAGATGGCATCTGTGGACCTCCCCCTATCCCCATCCCATTGCCCACTGGGAAAGGGAATAGGGAGAAGCCAGGCCTGTCCAAACCACAGAAACCAGAGAGAACCAGAAAAAAAAAAGCCACAGAACAAGTAACAATAATAATGAAATAATCTAGCATGACCTAATGTGATGATACCATCACTGACAGAAAGTGTTTTACATTAATTTCCTGAAAAATATCTTTTTTTTAATCCAAAGTGCATTTGTTAATTCATTATTATGTACCAAGTACAATGCTAGGTGTCGATAATACATAGATAATTACAAAACAGTCCTTGACATTATTTAGCTTATATTCTCTTTCTCTCTCTTTTTACTTTTTAGTTTACATCATTCATTTCCACAAGATTTTGAATTACAAATTTTCTCCCCAATTTTCCCCTACCCATCACCCCAAAATAGCGATCCCACTGAATATCCCCTCCCCCAATCTGCTCTTTCCCATATCTTCCCCCATCCCCCCTCCAACTTTCCAGTAGGAAAAGATGGATCTCTATATCCCAGTGCCTGTATATCTTATTTTCCAGTTGTATGTCATATATATATATGTATAAAACACATAATTTATATATGTATATATTATATATATATAAAATATAATATAATATATTTCCCAATGCCTGTATATCTTATTTCCCATGTAAAATCCTTTTGAAGCTCCTCTATGGCCTATAACCAGCTCATATTTTTCTTGGAAGCTTTTGGTGCAGGAGTTCTGACTTCACTCTCTTCCTCCTGTTCCATGCTTTGATCCTTTTTGTCCCCGAAATAGGAGTCTAATATCGGATTGCTCTGTTTGCTTTGCTTGCTCATGTTGCCACTCAATTACTTGACTTTTGAGCTTTGTGCCACAGTAGATCTCTGCTACAAGAGAGGGGAGCTTTGTCCCAATCACTGGGGTTTTCTCAGCTGCTGGAGCTATTAGTTGGGTGCCCTCTCTGAAGCCTCCACATGCTCTGGCAATCTGGTCATACACCCCAGAACCTCCATCCCAGACAGTGATCCAGATCCAAGCAGGTTAAAGCAAGAGTGATTACCCCTCATACTGGTTGCTTGGTCCCCCTACAATCTGCAGGCTAGGAGCTCTGAAGCAGCCACATGGCAGCAGCTACATGGCCGCCCCACCTTAGCCACGTCTCCCTCCAGGGGGTAAAGGCTGGGCCATACTCCCAAACTCCTGGTTCCCAGAGTCCACAGTGCACTGACCTCTCACTTAGTCCTTAGCATCTATGGGTTGATGATTCTAGAAACTTCCACAGCTGCTGGTGATATGAAGTCCCTCCAGCTGGGGTCTGGTCATGGCCACCCTGAGGTTAAAACCATGGGCTCATGTGGGGTTGGGTTCCCAGAGTGCTGCGCTGACCCCTTCCTGCTGGCAGGAAGTCTTTAGTGGGAGGTTAGCCTCTCTCTGTCATTTTGTGGGTTTTCTAGCTCCAACATTTGTTTAGAGTCATTTTGTACATGAATTAGAGGAGATGGGAGGGGGAGCCACGCGGAAGTCCTGTTTCTACTCTGCCATCTTGACTCCATCCCCTGCAAAATATCTTCTTTATAATATAGTATACACTTTCAAGGTCTGGTAGAGTTGGGAGGCCAAAACACAGCCCTGATCCGAAATGAGAATAAGATTCTATTTATGCAGAAGAGGAAGGAGGGAATCCCTGTTTTATTTGATGGTGGGCAGGGGAAGGGTACATCATACAGGCATTATATTGGGAGGGTCCTGGTGCCCCGCCCCCCCAGCCATCCTGGCAAAGATGGCTCAGCAGTGTGCTGGACAAGGTGGGGTAGGGTAGGAGGGGAGGGCCAGGACATTGGAAAGTGAACAAGAGGCAGCCTCCTGCCTAGCACTCCCCCTGGAAGGGGTGGTGGAGGAGAGGGGCTGTCTGTGGAGAGCTCACTGGTGGCGGGCATGGTCCTATCTCCTCCATACACACCATGGAGGTGTGTCTTAGGAGACTGGAGCATCTCTGCTATGGAGTGATAAAATTTAATGAACCCCCCTCCCACATACACCATAGAGAGAAGGAGGGACTGGTTGGTGGGAGTCCTTTGTCTGCTCAGGCCTTCAGGCCATGGTGGATGCCACAGACCCAGGAAAGAGCTGGGTGGCCCCTTCCTCAGGACAGGGGGTTGTGGGCTACTCCCCTGGACTTTCTGTTCAGTCTTGCTAGGGAAGGAAGGCAAGGAAGAGCTGGCCCATGTAGGGGAGAAGAAGGGACAGCCCCCCCCC
>NW_027185771.1:31429550-31439517 GCF_028583685.1 Petaurus breviceps papuanus
CTCTCTCTCTCTCTCTCTCTCTCTCCAAGGGTTCTGGGTCACCAAATCCAACTAACTGGGCCAGGGTCTGGGAAGGGAAATTGGGAATGGCCCGATTTCTCTCCCCCTCCCCCCAGGCTACTTTCTCCTCTCCTGGTGGCCTGAAAGGTTCTGGGTAAAGCAGGCTTGGGGAATGTCTTTCCCTGGTCTTTGGAGTGAGTTCCCTATTCTCTTTCCCTAACCCTCCTCCTCCTGCACTGCACTGAGCCACAGGAACTTGGAGAAGATGTAAATGTGCCTAGACACTGTGCCCTGTGTCTGGGACTCTGGGAGGAAAGGGGAAAGGGGCAAGCCCAGCAGTGAACCCTGGGGGACAAGGGTCAGGACAAAGCCTCTGGAGAAGGCAAGTCAGGACCTGGACTAAGCTGGCAGCTGAGGGCAAGGGAGAGGGAAGGAAAGGTTTCGAATTTCTCTCCCTCCTCTCCTGTGGAAGGAGGAGGGTGCTCTGGGGTCCCTGGAGGGCCTGATTGGTTGGTTCAGAAAGGGCAAAGGCAGAGGTGGGAGAGGTCAGAGATGCCTGGGGTGGGGGGGAGGGACAGGGACCAGAAGATTATATGGACTCAAATTCATCAATTCGCTGCTTAGTGTTGCCCTGGCAGATCTGACGTAGGGTCTTATATTGGTCATGCCCCAGATGCATGTTCTCTGCATGAATCACTTTGTTGGCTGTCTTCTTGGTCTCATCTTGGGCATTGGCCAACTCTGAGGTCAGGGCCTTCAGGTGTTTCTGGATCTGTTCATTCTTCTCAGCCTCAGTTCTTCCTCACTGCGGTCCTTGGTGGAGGCCTTAGCCCGCAGCTCAGGACTGGCTTCAGCTGCGCTCTCATCCTGCTCATTGTCTTGCTCATTCTCATGTGAGGTGCTCATGGCATTCTTCAGCTCAGCCCAGGTCTTCTCCAGGTCTTCCTGGACCATTTGGGCCTTCTGCTGCCATTCCACAGCCAGGCCATCTCCAACTGTCTGATCCGGGCCGTCAGCTCTGCCATCTCAGAAGCCAGCTGCTCCTGGGTCTTCCTTTGGTCCTGAGAGGCCCAGAGCAGGGCCTCTTTGGCCTCCTCAGCCTCCTGCCTCTTTTTGGCCAGCTTCTCAGCCTCACCCTGGGCTCACTTCTGCTCCTGTTTCAGCTCCAGAGCTTTCCAAGTCTGCTCTTCTAATTCTTCCTGAGCTTTCTTGGTCTGTTCCTCAATCTGTCTCGGTTTCTCCATCAGCTCCTCCTTCTCTCTCTCAGTTTTTTCCTTCTTCTTCTCAGGTAGTTCCTGCTTCTTCTTTTCATTCTCCAGGAGGGCCCTCTTCATCTGCTTCTGGTGTTTCTCCTCTGTACTTCAATGGTATCTGACTTGTGGCATTGCAGGTACAGCTCATGGTTCCCCATGCACAGAGCCAGGATGCACTTGTTGATGTGGAGATGAGAGGAATAAGAAGACAAAGTCCAGAGCTTTCTTGTCAATTGGTTTGATGACAAATTTCTTCTCATTGAAAGAAATACTCCTGATTTCTCTCCAGGGGAAGCCAATCTTGGGGGTCAGCCTGTTGTTCTACTCATAGATGTTGAGTCCCAGGGCATCCACACCCAGCTACAGGTTGGAATCCTTCTTGTTCTTGATGCTGAAGTAATTCACCCCGTACATCTCCAGGTCTTGAGCTATCTTCAGATATTCCAGGACAGCATCTTCCCTCAGCATACCCCAGTGCTCCTCATGCCACACCTGGATCCTCTCCTTCCACTGGTCTTTGTTCAGCTTGTGCTGCTCCAAGATTCTCTGGGGCAGCAGCATGTCCCCAGCCAAGTAGCGGGCCTTGTGCACTTCCTTGTTGAAGTCACCATACTTGGACTGGACCACGAAGGAGGCCAGCAAGACGGTGGTCTCTGGAGGGCAGTAGATGTCATCGTTGAGGATGCCCTCCTTCACTTGCAGGAAGAAAAGGCACTGGGTGATGTTATGAATCAGCTCCTCAGACACAACCTCAGGGTAAAACTTGGCCTGGAATTTGAAGAGAAGGGGGCTCTCCTTCCGCACATCCTGAGCTGTCACCTTTTTATTGAGTTTCAGCCATGTGGAGAAACCCTTGGTATCTAGGTATTTCAGGCCAAAGAACCAGACTTCTCTCAGGCCAATGGCCTTCACAACGTGGTCAAAGAGTTGCTTTCCAGTAGTGTTTGGTTGGATTGCAAACTCCAACTCAGCATCCATGGTGGTCACCCAAACACTAATTGTCTTGGGCATGGTGGCGGGCACGTTGGTGAAGTTTCGCAGCAGGTGGTGCAGACATGAGGCGGCCGTGGCTCAAGTTCTGGGGGTCTGGGGTTGGCTGTGTCCCTAGAGGCAGAGAGGCTTCTGCTCGGCTTTCTGCTAATGGATCTGACTCGGCAAACCCCACCCAGGAAAGGCCAGGAGAGATAATTTCTTGAAAGATGATGTCTAGGCTCTTTTTTTTGTTACAGTTTTCAGGTAGTCTGATAAATTTTAAATTATCAAGAAAAACTGCCCTGATATTCTAGAACCTGAGGACAAAATTGAAATTGAAAGAATCCACCAATCACCTCCTGAAGGAGATCCCAAAATGAAAACTGCCAGGAATATTATAGCCAAATTCCAGAGTTCCGAGGTCAAGAAAAAAATATTGCAAGTAGTTAGAAAGAAATAATTCATGTATTGTGGAGTTACAATCAAGATAACACAAAATTTAGCAGCTTCTACATTAAAGGATCAGAGGGCCTAAAGTATGATATTCCATAGGGGAAAGGAGCTAGGATTAAAACCAAGAATCACCTACCCAGAAAAACTAAGAATAATTCTTCAGGGAGAAAAATGGGTATTCAATGAGATAGAGGACTTTAAAGCACTCCTAATGAAAAGACCAGAACTGAATAGAAAATTTGACTTTCAAATACAAGAGTCAAGAGAATCATAAAAAGGTAAACATGAAAAGGAAATCATAGAGGACTTAGTAAGGCTAAACTGTTTACATTTCTACACAGGAATATGATACCTGTAACTCATAAAAACTTTCTCATTTTTAGAGAAGTTAGGAGTAAATATAGACAGAGGACACAGGTGTGAATTGAATATGAAGGTATGACAGCTAAAACATAAAATTAAGGAGTGAGAGAAGAATTTACTGGGAGGAAGGGAAAGTGAGAGAGAGGTAGAATGTAGTAAATTACTTCACATAAAAGAGGCAAGAAAACAGTTGAGGAGAATCAGGTAGATGAGAGGGAGAGTGAGTGAACCTTAGCCTCATCAGACTTGGCTCAAAGAGGGAGTGACATACACATTTGATTAGATATAGTAATCTATCTCACCCTACAGGAAAGTTGGAGGGGAAGGGGATAAGACAGAGACATGGTGGGCGGTGACAGAAGGGAGGACAGATTGGGGAACAGGGCAGTTAGAAGCAAAACACTTTTAAGGAGGGACAGGGTGAAAGGAGAGAGAGAACAGAATAAACAGGGTGGGGGGTGATAGGATAAAGATAAATACAGTTAGCAGTAGTAACTATGAAAAAAACTTTGAAGCAAGTTTCTCTGATAAAGGCCTCATTTTTCAAACATGAAAATTGAGTTAGAGAATTGAGTTAAATTCATAAAAATAATAGCCATCATGCAATTGATAAATGATATGTTTTTAGATAAAGTAATCAAAGCTACCTATAGCCATATGAAACAAACATACTCTCACTATTGATTGAAGAAATGTAAATTAAAACAACTCTGAGGTACTACCTCATACCGATTAGATTGGCTAATAGGACAGAAAAAGTAAACTGACAAAAGTTGGAGCAGATGTGGGAAGAAAAGAGACATTAATGCATTGTTGCTAGAATTGTGAACTGATTCAGCCATTCTGAAGAGCAATTTGGAACACTGCCCAAAGGGCTATAAAACCGAGCATACCTTTTGACCTAGCAATACTACTACTAGGTCTGTATCCCAAAAGAGATAAAAAATCAAAAAAAGAAAAGGACCTAGGGGCGGCTAGGTGGCACAGTGAATACAGCACTGGCCCTGGAGTAAGAAGGACCTGAGTTCAAATCCGGCCTCAGACACTTAACACAAAAACTAGCCGTGTGACTAAGTCACTTAACCCCAATTGCCCCTCCAAAAAAAAAGACCTATATGTATAAAAATATTTATAGCAGTTCTTTTCTGTGGTCAAAGAATTAGAAATTGAGGGGATGTCTATCAATTGGGGAATGACTGAACAAGTTGTGGTAAGTGATTATGATGGAACACTATTATACTATAAGCAATGATGAACAGGATGCTCTCAGCAAAAAAAACCTGGAAAGACTTGCAAGGGCTGATTCAAAATGAAATAGACTAATATCAATATTGTAATATGATCAGCTGTAAATGACTTAGCTATTCTCAGCAATATGACAATCCAAGACAACTCTCAAGGACTTTTTGATGGAAAATGCTATCCATCTCCAGAAAAAGAACGGATGGTGTCTGAATATGGATTGAAGCATACTTTTTTTTTAATTCACTTTTCTTGAGTTTTTTTCTATGTTTTCTTTCACAACATGGCTATTATGAATATGGTTTGCATGACTACACATGTATAGCTTATATCGAGTTCCTTGCCTTCTCAATGAGGGGGTATGAGGAGGGAAGAAGGGAGAGAATTTGGAACTCAAGATTTTTTAAAAAGAATGTTAAGATTGTTTTTACATGTAACTAGGGGGAAAATGAAATATTAAATAAAAAAATTGCTATCTAAAAAATAAAAAATCCTTAAAGGTTAGCATAGCTTTATAAAGGTTTAAAGGAATAAGGATTAGGGTAAGGAACAAATACCTATAGGCAGTTAGAAGCAAAGATGAAGATCTCTCCATACTCTAGGATTTCAATGGGACAGTGAAGTGCAACTTTAAAAAAAAATCTGATGTCAGGTGACAATGTAGGAATGGAATTAGCCAGTGCCATGAAGAATATCCTGTGTGAGCTACATGAAAGAAGAATTCCCAACAGCTAGTTCCTCCACCTGTCCCTTGTTATGCATGATATTGCCCTTTACTGCATCCCTACTAACAGAGAAGAAACTATTTCTGGGTTGGCAACTATGGGCACCCTTTGGTAGAATAAGTCTTACCTCTTAAGATTTCTGATAGTGAATAAAACCAGATACGATCTGACATTCACCTTAGATTTTGGAGATGTATCACTCATGCATAGAATTTGACACTTTGAAGAGAACTCATTAGCTATTTAGTCCAATTCATAGCCAAAAGGAATTCTAATTATAACATACCTGAAAGGTAAAAAAGGAAAGTGAAGTTTCAAGAAATTAGAGAGTAAAAGAATGTCAGAAGAAAAATAAATGAAAAAAGAACCACTGAACAGTGAGAGCTAAAAACCAGGATTTAGGTTCTTTCTGAAGAGAAGGGAAGAGGAATGTCTGGGGAAAAAAATAGCTGGTCATCCTTTTTGAGGTAACAAAGTACAGTGGGATTAGCACTGATGTTTAACACCAGAATGACCTTGAACAAATCACCTAATGTCTCTGGGTTCCATTTTCCTTCTCTGTGAAGTGAGGGGGTTTATCACCTTAAACTCTAAATATGTGATCCTTAAAGAATAATAAAACTGGAACCATAGAAGCTATCAGGTGAAAGATGATGCAGTAAGGGTCAAATTGAAAAAGATTCTCTATTATGCAAAAGTTCATCTTCTCAACATCAGTATTCTCACAGTGAAGTGAGAATCATGATGATCAGAAGTCAAGGATCATAGAACAGTATGATATACAAAGACTGAAACTGTGACTGATTCAAAGGCAATGGAGACACAAACACGATGATAATAGAAGCCTGCTGATGACATGAAAGAAGTGTCATAAAAGGTACCAATAATAAACTGTAGACGGACCAGTCGGAATAAGATGGACAGGCTGAGTGCTGCACTGATAAACATGAAATATTACAAGACAGAAGAAAATTTTGAGCTTCTTATTTAGATCATCTTTAAAGGCTTTATGGGAGGGCTTGAGACTTGTAACCAGTGGAGGTTAATTTGTTTGGAGGTTAATTAGTTCAAATTTTTCATTTTACAGATGAGGAAATGTGGGCTCAAAAGGATAAAGCAAAGTACCTAAAGTCAGATAGCAAGTAGTTGAGGATTCGAACCAAGGTTTTCTGACTCCAAATTCAATGCTCTTTTCCATCATATAATTTTAGGTAGTAATATTCAACAATTTCATATGTTCACTTTTTTCTGTCATCCTAGAGAATGGAGAGATATGGGTCTAACCTCTTTTAGGAAGACCAGATTGTACTTTGAGCATTGATGACCGGTATTTTTTTTTTTTGTGGCAGAAAGACAAATATCATATATTCCATTCAAGTTACTATAAGGTTCTCTTATAGTCTCCTCTTTAAATCTGTGGGAAGTAAGATCTAAGATCCTCTTCATACATGTATAGCCTATATCAGACTGCATGCCATCTTGGGGAGGTGAGAGTGAAGGGAGGGGGAAAAATTTAGAACTCAAAATCTTATAAAAGGAAATGTTGAAAACTAAAAATAAATGCATAATGTTTTTAAAAAGATGTAAGATGGGGCGGAGCCAAGATGGCGAAATGAAGTGAAAGCAGTGACTCATCTGAGTTTGCCCATAAATTCCTTCAGTTATTGCTAAAAAGTGAATCTGAACAAATTTTAGAGTGTTAGAATCCCCTAGGAGACAAAGTGTGGCAGATTTCCAGCTTAGGTCAAAAACATGGAGAATCCTCAGTAAGGATTTGTTAAGGCAGGCAGGGAAACACAAAATGCAGAGCATGGAGCATGGGGGCGGTACCAGCAAAGACCCAACCATAGCGGAGCTGGAGTAAGCCTGGGTTAACAGACTCACCCATAGCAAGGGAGATTCCTGGACTGATCATCACAGGATGGGGGTCTGGAGGAGCTGGATAAGAGACAAGCACAAGGCCTGTGGCAGTGGCAACAGCTATACCTGGGGCTATCGGATCACAGGCTGAATGTTTAAATGTCACCTACCTGAACTTCCAGGAGCCAAGATGGCTGAGCAAACTTTAGCTTCTCTCACCTCCCTCTCTGACCCTGAAAAACCCAGAGAATATTGCCCTAGTATAAAATCCTGAAATAATGGAATCAGCAGCAGACTTGGGAAACCTGGAGGAAGGGTGTGGCTGCGGCTGTGCTGAGGCTAAAGTGCAGAATGGGAGGTGTCCTAACAAGCCCCAAATCAGCTGACCAGCAGGAGATCCTGATGCCCAGGGGGGTGGAGCCAGCAAGTACTAACACCAGAACCCTAGGTGTGCCTTTGCACAACCAAGGGAATCAACAGACACCAGCATTTCCCTGGTCACCCCCACTGAGCCTGACTGAGCTCTAGGCCAGGTATTCAGAGGTGGAATCCTGAAGCAGTCAGACTACTCCTCCTCCACACCTCACACTGTGAGCTTCAGTGTAACCCCAGGGAAATGCCAACAGTTCTTGCCTTCCACTCAGTCTAGGCACTCAGCGGCTGCAGCACACAAATCCAATAACCAGGCCCCTAACTCCCAGCATAATAAGAATAGGTCAGAGCTCCCTGTACCCCAGAAGCAGAGATCCACTTTAAAAGCCAGAAAAATTTTGGCTATCACAATGGGCAAAAAGCAAATTGGAAAAACAAAGACGTTAGAATCCTATTATGGTGAGAGAGAAGACTCAAATTCACAAGAGGACAGCATTGACTCTATACCCACACCTGAAACCTCAAAAGGGAATATGTCTCAAAAGGGAACTGGTCTAAAAGCCAAAAAGTATTCTTGGAAGAGTTCAAGGAGGATTTTAAAAGCCAAATTAAAGAGGCAGAAGAAAAACTGACCAATTATTTTAAAAATAAAATTGGCATAATGGAAAAAATTTCATAGAAGAGAACAACTCCTAAAAAAGTACAATTATGCAAATGGAGAAGGAAATTCAAAACCTAACAGAGGAAAATAAATCCTTGAAAGTAAAATCTGGCCTAATGGAAAAGTAGATTGAAAAACTGAGGAAAACGATTCTTTAAAAATTAGAATTGGAGAAGTTGAAGCAAATGACTCTATAAGGCATCAAGAATCAGTCAAACAAAATCTAAAAAATGAATAAATAGAAGAAAATGTAAAATATCTCACTGGAAAAACAACTGACCTGGAAAAGAGATCCAGGAGAGAGAATCTAAGAATTATTGGTCTGCTGGAAAGCCATGGTGAAAAAAAGAGCCTGGACAGTATCTTCCAAGAAATAATCAAGGAAAACTGCCCTGAGGTCCTAGACACAGAGGGTAAAATAGTCATTGGAAGAATACACCGGACACCTCCTGAAAGAGATCCCAAATTGAAAACTCCAAGGAATATAGTAGCCAAACTCCAGAATTATCAGGTAAAAGAGAAAATATTACAAGCAGCTAGAAAGAAACAATTCAAATATCTCAGAAGTATAGTCAGGATCATACAGAACCTTGCAGCTTCTACATTAAAAGATCTGGGGGATTGGAATATGATACATCATAAGGCAAAGAAGCTTGGACTACAAGCAAGGATCAACTACCCAGCTAAACTGAGCATAATTTTTAAGACAAGGAGATGATCATTCAATGAAATAAGGGACTTTCAGCCCTTCCTGATGAAAAGACCAGAGCTCAATGGAAAATTTTATCTTCAAATACGAGACTCAAGAGAGACATAAAAAGGTAAACAGGGAAAAAATAAACATAAACACATACACACACAAAAAAACCCATGTTATTCAATAAGGGCAAACTGTTTACATCTGTATATGCCTGTTAATCTTGAGAATTGTATAATAACACTTAAAGGGATATACATAGATATAAAGTGTGGGTATAAATCAACTGATGTGATGATAAAAAACCTAATTAAGGGGTGCAAAGGGATTGTAATGGAAGAAGAAAGGAGGAGGCAGAAAAGGATAAATTACATTACATGAAGAGGATCACATGTATTATAGTAGAGGAAAAGAATGTAGGGAGATGAGCACTGTATGAGCTTTACTCTCATTGGTTTCCATTTAAGGAGAGAATAACATACTCAGTTAAGTATAGGAATTTAACATGACGAGACACAAAAACTTATTAGAGGGAGAAGAGCATTGTTTGAGATTTACTCTTATCGGACTTGATTCAAGGACAGATAACATACTTTGTTAAGTACAGAAATCTAATGTGCCCTACAGGCAGTAGGAGGGGAAAAGGGAAAGAAAAAGGTGGGAGGTTAGAAGGAAGGAAAGAAGTAGCAAGGGAAAGGGGTAGGTAAAGGCAGGGGGACTGATAGGGAAGGAATATTTAGGGAGGTGATGGTCTAAAGCAAAACTCTTTTGAGGAGGGAAAGGAAGAAGGGAGAAATAAAAGCATGAACAGGGGGAAACAGGATGGAGAGAAAACATAGATAGTAATCATAACTGTGAATATGAATGGGATGAACTCTCCCATAAAATGGAGGTGGATAGCAGAATGGGTTAAAAACCATAATCTTACAATATGCTCTTTACCAGAAACACATTTGAAACAGGGGGATACACATAGGGTAAAGGTGAAAGGCTGGAGTAGGATATATTGTGCTTCAACTAAAGTAACAAAAGCAGGGGTAGCAATCCTAATATCAGACAAAGCAAAAACAAAAATACATCTAATAAAAAGAGAGAAGGAAGGAAAGTACATCCTGCTAAAAGATACCATTAACAATGAAGTAATATCATTACTAAATATATGTGTATCAAGTGATATACCAGCCAGTCTTAGAGAAGTTAAGGGAGGTAGAGGAAGAAATTGACAGTAAAACTATACTAGTGGGGGACCTCAACCTCCCTTTCTCTGAACTTAATAAATCTAACCACAAAATAAACAAGAAAATAAATTAAGGAGCTGAATAGGATTTGAGAAAGGGAGAGGGTAGGAGAGAAAATTTGAACTCAAAGA
>NW_027185771.1:31439617-31473281 GCF_028583685.1 Petaurus breviceps papuanus
TCTCTCTCTCTCTCTCTCTCTCTCTCTCTCTCTCTCTCTGTCTGTCTGTCTCTCTCTGTCTGTCTGTCTCTCTCTGTCTCTGTCTCTCTGTCTCTGTCTCTCTCTCTGTCTCTCTCTCTGTCTCTGTCTCTCTCTCTCTGTCTCTCTCTGTCTCTCTCTCTGTGTCTCTCTCTCTCTGTCTCTCTCTCTCTCTCTCTCTCTCTCTCTCTCTCTCTGTCTCTCTCTCTCTTTCCCTTTATCTCCTTCTTCTCCTTCTCCTTTTTCCTCTCCCTTCCCTTCCCTCAGAGAGCCTATAAAGACTATGAGACTGTGGATATAGAAAGGAAGAGAGTAAATTAAAGGACTATTATTCCTGAGATGTGGAGGGACAGGAAGCAGTGTTAGACTTATAAAGAAGGAACATACCTCTCTGTAAAAGAATAAAAGAGGATACTTGTCAAGCATATAAAATGTTAGGAGCATATTAAGACCCTTGAGGACCTAGATCATCTATCATTTTGCATGCAGTAACCTCCCTCTATCTGACTTTCTCTCACTCACCTGGGTAGGTAACTTTTGAAATTTCTTTCTCTAATATCCATGATTCTTCCTCTTGATCCATGTGGGATATGATCTCTGGCTTGGAAGCCGGAAGCCCTGATCATAGGGAAAAATGGAAAATGACTATCTGAAATGAAGACAAAAACTATCTCAGTTACCAATACTTTACATAAAATCCAGATGAAAGAGAACCCAAAAAGAGAACCTAGACAGAGATACAAAACACTACTGAAAGATGCTCAGTATTATGTTCCAAAGAAAGTGGGAAGAATGGCTCTCAGAACTGATCTTCACTCATTTTTCCTTCTGTGTTTAGGATGATAAAAACTGCTCTGGCATATAGTACCTGGTTTGGGGTGGAGAGAATCCTTGACCTGGCTGGGTGAGCAGATGATGTGAAAAAGAAAGTCTGAGTGGAAGTATAATGAATCTGCCCACTTTCAGTTCAATTTTTTCTAAAAAAGCCTTTTCATCAGGGCAGAGAAGAAATAGGCTTTTTCTTGGTCTCAAAGGGATTAGAAATCTTTTTTGTCCTAGATAACAATCTAAATTCCAGCTAATCACTTTAGATGTTTTAAGAAAAATGTCCTGGGGATTTCCTGAATCATAAGTCAAAGCTACTCTTACCCAGATAAACCAGGTTCCTGTAGTTTTCCAGCATCACAGCTCGATATAGATCCCTCTGAGTTGAATTCAGCTTCCCCCATTCCTCTTGGGTAAAGTCTACAGCCACATCCTTGAATGTCACTGATTCCTGAAACATGAAACCCATTCATGTTTATACCTTTCCAATACATGATTCTGGAAAAAGGATTTCGAGTGGTAGTGCTAGGGGATTTGAGTGGAATATGTAAGTGGTGCAGAGTTTTCAAATTTCTTAGTGTTCCAACGAAGACATTAAACATCCAATATATGAGTTTGTGGCACAATATACGTATATTTTTGTTGGAGAAGTTTTGCATCTTGTTGACTGGTGTGAAGGTGTCTCAATCAGATCCTATTTGGTATTACACAATCAACTCCATGGATTTAAACCTGGATAGTTCTCCTTGGCTGCCTTAAGGTTACCCTTGCAGATTGTGTCCCCTAGAGTGGGAATGAGTTCCATGAAAATGATCCCCTGCAATCTTGAATTCCACCACAAAATCTCTCTCAGATTCCAAATCTCCACATCTGTAAAATGATAATGCCCAGACTATCCATCACATAAGGTTATTGTAAGGATCAAGTGACATGCAAAAAGCACTAAACAGATGCCAGCTGTTACTGAAACACTCAAATACATATAGTCCCATTAGTTTGGATACTCCCTTCAATGACACAGCTCACAATCCATCCCATCTATCTTTTTGTCTATGCCCTAATAGTAGGAATATACATTGCTTTGTGATCCTTTGATGTTTCTTAGACTCTTATTTTATGATCTGGGGTGTATATTGTAACTCTGACTTGAAATAGTTTTAAATTTCTGTGGAAACTTTCTAGCTGATTTCCTGACCTCTCCCCACCACACACACACAGGCCTTGGCCTTCTCTGTGTGTCTTTATAAGTGATCATATCCTACTCTATTTCTTGGCCAGGCCATCATCATTTAGATGCAAGGTCAGAACAGTGAGTATGCCTTTCTTACCCTGCACTTTCTTACTTTCTTACTGCATATGCACTTTCTTACCCTGCATACTCCCCAATAAGCGAGGGGAACAGGGAACATCATTGAAGAACACTATAAAAACCAAGTCAAATCTTTAGTCGGTGGAGCAATCACTACTGGTCCACTAATAGTATAGTTGTCTCCCACCCTCAGCTGATACCTGGGGAATCAGCTTTTCTATACCACAGGGATTACCTAATTCTTTGAATGGGATCCTCCATCCCAAAAGTACTCCCCATTTCTTGCCTTTCCCATTCCTTTCTATAGATTTTGCAACTGGCACTGAAATCCTCTGGACCTTTTTTATTCACTGACCTCTGGTAGTGGAAAGTGTCAATGCATATAAAGTCACCTATAATGATTCTTGGAATCATCCCCTCCTGTCAGAATCTATTAGCTGGATGAGTAATAAGCTAGGCCTAGGCCATACATCCCCTTAGTTCATGAACCATTCACCAAAACTGAAATGACCTAGCAGCCATATTTACATGGACAGAGTGAAATAGGTAGGTTTACTGCTACCTTCTACCTTCCCCAGAGAAAACAATGGCCCACTGAGCCTGATGCTTCAGAGATAGGGAATGCCTTTCCTCTTAGATTCATGAGTCACTGCCCAAGTTTAGAAACAGGGCTATTTGCAGGCACACTTTTACAGGCAGTATTTCTTTACCTTCACCAAAAAGAACAAAAGCTGAATTCCCCTCCTACTATGCCTAGTAGATCCAAGAGTCACTGGCTGGCGCAAGGTATAAGACTTTCATATCTGACTCATGTATCCCAAGAGTAGGGAGCCCTTCTCTTATTGTAGGCTTATTGTAAGGCTTATGCCCCCAGCCAATGTAGTTGTCCTAATAAGTTCTCCATAGGGCATCCCTTGCGATAGGGTAATAATGGATGTTATTTTTTCCCCCTCACTTTCTCCTGACATTGTAAGGATGCTGTCAAAGATGGGTTCTACCCATCATTTCTCACACTTGTCACATGACCAAACCTTCTTCTCCTACTGTACATTTCCCAATGCTATCTTTTATTCTATTCCACAGTTCATCATTGGTTATATGTCATACATAGCCTGCTCAATTCAATATTACCTTCTCCACTGCCCTCCATGTGAGATTTTATTACTCTGGAGATTGGTGTTTCATGTCTTGTAGTCATATCATACCAGTAAAATATTAATAAAGATGGGTCTTTGTTTCAAGGAGGAACTTGGAACCATGGGAGAAAAATTGGATTTTCTGAAAGCAACCTAGACTACTCTTCTCATTCTATGATGAGCTTTATATGTTTTCCATTCAACTGCACCATGGATTTACAAACTCCATTGGACTTTCTCAGGGGACATTCTGCTCTTCAGACTACATGAACATCTGGCTCTTCTATGTTTGAGGTTGAGGGGAGAAAGTATGTACTTGTATCAGTGGCACTGGTTTTGCTGGGGTAGCCCCTTTATCTACTACTTAAGGGCTACTAGCTATTTTTTTTTATGTGAAGTTATGGAATAAAATAAGCACTTATTGTAGTTTCTTACTGGATTTTTAAAAAATTAATGTTTTATTTTTCTCCAATTATGTGTAAAAACAATTTTGAATTTTTTTTATCTGAGTTTCAAATTCTCTCCTTCCCTTCCTCCTTCTCTCCTCTTCCCTCTGAGAAAGCAAGTAATGTGATATAGGTTATAAATATACAGTCATGCAAAACATATTTCCATATTAGTCATGTTATGAAAGAAAAAACACCAAAATAAAAAACTAAAAAGAGTGGTTTTTTGGTTATGTTTTGTGTCGTTTTTTTAAAGTAGGCTTCTATCAGCTTTTTCTCTGGAAATGAATAGTATTTTTTTTCATCATAAGCCCTTAAGAATTTTCTTGGATTACTGTATTGCTGAATAGCGAAGTCATTCACAATTGATTATTGCATAAAATGCCATTCTCCTGGTTCTGCTTATTTAATTTGTACCAGTTCACATAAGTCTTTCCAGGTTTTTCTGAGAGGATTCTGCTTGTCATTTCTTATGGCACAATAGTATTCCATTACATTCTATACCACAACTGGCTCAGTCATTTCCCAATTGATAGGCATCCTCTCAATTTCCAATTCTTTGGTACCACTAAAAGAGCCACTATAAATGCTTTTGTATGTATAAGGTTTTTTTTTTTCCCTTTTTAAAATATTTCTTTGGAATAAGACTTAGTAGTATTTCTGGGTCAAAAAGTATTCATGATTTTTTAGTCTTTTGGTCATAGTTGCAAATTGCTGTACAGAATGGTGAAATCAGTTCACGATTCCAGAGTCTCAATTTTCCCACATCTGCTCCAACATTTGCCATTTTCCCTTTTTCTCATATTAGCCAGTCTGATAGGTGTGGGTGGTACCTCAGAGTTGTTTTCATTTGCATTTCTTTAATCGTGACAGAGCAATTTTTCCTACGACTAAAGATAACTTTGATTACTTTACCTGAAAACTACCTGTAAATTATCTTTTGACTAGTCATCACTTAGGGAATGGCTTGTATTTTTAGAAATTTGACTCAGTTCTCTATATATTTGAGAAATGAGGCCTTTATTAGAGAAACTTGCTGTAAAATTTTTCATAGTTATAATTACTGTTTATCCTACTTTCTCTCCTTTCCCTTCCTTGTCCATTCTTAAGTGTTTTGCTACTGATTAGTGCTTCCCCCCAATAGGTCCTCCTTTCTATCAATCCCTCCCACCTCCCCCCCCCCCCCCAACTCTATCTCTCCCATTCTCTTCCTAATTTCCTGTAGGGTAAGATAGATTTCAATAAATAATTGAATGTGTATGTTACCCCCTCTTTGAACCAATTCTGATTAAATCAAGATTCATGTGATCACTCCCTTCCAACTCCCCCATCTTCCCTATCTTCCCCTTCACTGTAAAGTTCTTTTGTGCCTCCTCTATGTGAGATAATTTAGACTCTCCCTACTTCTCCCTCTCCCCTTCTCCTTGCCCATTCCCCTTTTCCACCCCTTAATTTTTTTTTTTTGGATAATCATCCTATCATATTCAAATCACACTCATGCCCTCTATGTATTATCCTTCCAACTCCCCTAATAATGAGAAAGCTCTTAAGAGTTACAAATATCTTTCTCCCATGTAGGAATGTGAACTTTATTGAATCCCTTATTTTTTTTCTATTTACCTTTTTATGCTTCTCTTGATTCTTGTATTTGAAAATCAATTTTTCCATTCAGCTCTGGTGTTTGCATCTGGAATGCTTGAAATTCCTCTATTTAACTCAGTATCCATTTCCCCCCTAAAAGATTAGACTGTTTTTGATGAGTAGATATAATCCAACTCCTTTGCCCTCCAGAGTGTCATATCCTAAGCCCTCTGATCTTTTAATTCAGAAGCTGCTAAATCATGTGTTGTCTTGTCTATGGCTCCACAACATTTGAATTATTTTCTTCTGGATGCTTGCAACATTTTCTCCCTGACCTGGGTGCACTGGAATTTGACCGATATTCCTGGGAATTTTCATTTTGGGATTTCCTTCAGGAGGTGATCAGTGGAGTCTTCCAATTTCTATTTTACCTTCTGGTTCTAGAATATCAGAGTAGTTTTTCTTGATAATTTCTTGAAAGACAATGTCCAAGATATTTTTTTTGATCATGACTTTCAGATAGTCCAATAATTCTCAAATTATCTCTCCTTAGTCTATCTTCCAGGTCAGTTGTTTCTTCTATTTTTTCTTTCTTTTGATTTTGTTTTATTGTATTTTATGTCTCATGGAGTCATTGGTTTCCACTTGTCCAATTCTAATTTTTAAGTAATTTCCTGCACTGAGCTTTTGTACCACCTTTTCCATTTGGCCAATTCTGTTTTTAAGTTTTCTTCAATTAACTTTTGTGCCTCTTTTGTCATTCTGCCTATTCTGTTTTTCAAGGTTATCTTCAATATTTTTTTGTACTTCATTTACTAAGCTGACTCTTTTTTCATTATTTTTGTGCACCTTTCATGTTTCTTTTTTGCAATTTTTTATTTATCTCTCTTATTTGATTTTTAAAATCTTTTTTGAGCTCTCCTAGGATTTCTTTTTGGGTATGTGACCAATTCACATTTTTCTCTGAGGCTCTGAATATGGAAGTTTTGATTTTGTTGTCTTCTTCTGATTTTATGTTTTGATTTTCCCTGTCATCATAGTAACTTTCTATGGTCAGGATCTTGTTGTTGTCATTATTTGCTTATTTTCAGTGACTTTTAAATTTATATCAAAATTGGGCTCTGCTTCTGAGTTAGAGGGGGCATTTTCCCTAGTTTCAGGTTTTGTGTGTATGTGTTTCAGAGTTAGTTCTGGGAGGTCTGTAAGTTTTCAGTTTTTACAAGGTTGTATGATCTAAGGAGAAGTGTTTCTACTCCTCTCCTCGCCTGTGCTCTGGGATGTGAGGGAGCCTAAGTACTCTTCTACCCTGGAATTGTAACCACAGTCCCACTCCCCTATAGTCACAAGTTCTGGTGTATTAGTTTTCCTCCTTACCCCGGGACTGCCATCTAGACCAGCAAAGGGATCCCCATAATCTCCTTCTGACCAGTTGTCTGACCCTTTCTTGTCTATGGACTGAGAACTTCAGAAGTTTACCACTGCTACCACTGATTCAGTTACCCCCAAGGTCTGCTGCTGGTTTGCTGGGGCATGGCCTTTGCTAGTATAGCTTGAGCTGGACTGTGCTCCACTCTCACCCCAGTGCAACAAACCTGTCCTGTCATGATTTTAAGTTGCCTTTCTTGGGCTGTAAAATTGTTTATCCCTTTCCTTTGCAGATTCTGCCACTCTAGGAATTCATTCTGAGGCATTATTTAAGGTTGTTTTGAGGGGAATGGGGGTAGCTCAGGCAAGTCCCTGCCTTTTCTCTGCCATCTTCCTCTGCCCCTCCCATTGGATTTCTTGATCATTGTTTGACCTTTTGTTGAAGAATTTTTTTAAAAAATATTTTTAATTTATATTGTATTTTTTTAAACTCATAAAAGTCTTTATTGAAAGGTGTATTTACAGTTATGTGAGAAGTTGCAAGCTAATGTTTTTTTTTAAACAGATAGTTAATATGTTCATTCACCACAAACTAGTGAAAAAAACATCCTGTTTAATACGTGACAACTACTAAGACCAAAAGTCATCAATCCAAATCAAGTCCTTAACAATTAAACTCTTTGGTCAAAAGAGGCAAATGCCATTCAGAGAACTGGAAAAGAAAGGAAGGAAGGAAGGAAGGAAGGAAGGAAGGAAGGAAGGAAGGAAGGAAGGAAGGAAGGAAGGAAGGGAGGGAGGGAGGGAGGGAGGGAGGGAGGGAGGAAGGAAGGAAGGGAAGGGCGGAGGGGAGGGGAAGGGGCAGGAGAGGGAAGGGGAAAAGAAGGGAGGGAAGGAACGGGAAGGGACGCGAAGGGAAGGGAAGGGAAGGGAAGGGAAGAGAAGGGAAGGGAAGGGTAAGGAAGGAGAGAGGGAGAGATGAAGGAAGGAAAAAAATGAAGGTTGTAAGTTCATGGTGGTGAAGGGATCTTGCCAGAAGTTAAAGCAAAAGGAAGCACTTAAGACTGAAAAGCTTAGAGATTTGTTATCCTGGATCACTATGGGTTAAAACTGAGCCCTGTGACACAATGCCAAATTCTTAGACATCTCCAAATAGTTTTAGCTCAGTTCAGTCTTCCTTAGACTTTCTTCATGCCAACTGAAAGAAATGCAAAAGACAGTCCCACTTTCCATACTTGTACAGTATGTAGTTATAAAAGTTCTTGATCTTATAGTGAACTAGATCCTGGGTGCATTAAAGCAGCACATTAGACATTCTTTCCTTTTCATGAGGCACCCAAGTGATGCAGTGAATAGAATGTTGGAATCAGTTCAGATCTGGTCTCAGATAACTAGTAGATGCATGACTCTGGGCAAGTCACCTAACTGCTATCTACCTCAGTTTCTTCAACTATAAAATGATGATAATCATAGTACCTGCCTCCCAGGATTGTTATAAAAAACAAATGAGATAATATCCATAGAGAGCCTAGTGCCTGGCACACAGTAGGCACTTAATGCTTCCCTTCTCCATTCCTGTCCCTTCCCTTTCCACTTTCCCTTTCCTTTCCATCTTCCCTTTCCTTTCCATCTCTCCTCTCCTCCCCTTCCCCACTCCTCCCTTTCCTTTCTTCCAGTACTGGTTTTATTCTTTACTAATGATGCAACTTCCCTGCCTCCCCCTACTCTCAACTTGAGGCAGACATACTGGCATGGAACCCCAACTATGTTTCTCTTGCTCCTGGCCCTCAGTGCTGCCACCCTGGCTGAGCAAAAGAACTTCAATAACTGGATCTTCAAATGCAAGTTTTACAAAGGAGACTTATACAGTATCAATGTCACCTTCAGCAATGATGTTCACTCTCCAAAAAGCAGTTTTGGTGCATGATCTTGTGATGGTGTCCTTATACCATTCCATGTCCTCCAACCTGATGGATATGAGTGAAATCAGCTATCCCATTCAAAAAGGCAAAACCTATAACCACTTGAACAAGCTGCTAGTGAAGAATGAATATCCCATTATTAAGTTTGTGGTGCAATGGTTCTGGTGGATGTCAAGAAAAATTTTTCTTCTACTGGTGGCACATCCCAGTGCAAACAGTGTAAGATAATGAATATTTTTGCCAAGAAAATCCCAAATGGGGTCACAAAGAGTCAGACATGTCTGTACAACAATAATAGAATTATTAAATGATTAATGTCTTAGCTGCATTTCCCCAGTGACAGTGAAACCTCCTTGACTAAAAGAACTTTCTCTCATACGTTTCTCATACCCTTTACAGTACCCAGAACATAGCAGATTTGGATGATTTAATGAATAAGTATATGAATGTTAGCTGGAGAGGAATAGGAAAACTTTCTTTTTTTTTTTTAAGCAATCAGGGTTAAGTAACTTGCTCAAGGTTTCACAGCCCGTTATTATTTCTGGGTGTGGTGCTAAATATCTGAGCTCAGATTTGATCCAGGTCATCCCGACACTGGAGCCGGTGCTCTTACTTCCTGAGCCACCTGGCCGCCCCAATAGGAAAACTTTCAACAGCTAGGGATCATTTCCTTTGAAGTTCAGCATCCATTAGAATGGCCCCAACCAGGCTTCTGGGTTGTAGGAGGGCAGAAGGAAATTAGTTCATACCCTGGAAACTAAAGTATTATTTAGGAAAGAAGAAATTTCAACACACCTGGGACCCAGAAGTCAGACTTTCAGGAACCATTCTTTCTTCTTTTTTCTCCTCCTGGAGTAGTCTAGAATCCTGATAATTAACAGCTGGGGAGTTAAAAGGAAATATGAGGGAGACCAATTCTGCCTTGTAATTCCCAGATATATAAACTAAATATCTCCATATATTACATGGTTGACCTTCCCCATCCCCCCAACATTCTCTACAAGAGGAAGGTTAAAAAGAACAAAGAAGGTACCTTATCTTCTCCTAGGACCAGCTAGTCAAAACTCCTTGCTAAAACTTGGCAAACACAAATGAATACAAAATTCCAGGTGTGGCCTGACAAGGACAGCAGACATCAGTATGTTTACTTTCGTAGTTCTTGATACTATACATCTATCTCTTAAAGCAGCTTAAGTTGCTCTAGCTTTCATGTAACATGGTTGATTCATTAACTGAGCTGGGTAGTTCATGAAAATCCTCAGAACTCTTTCATACAAACTACTATTTAGATATTTCTCCCCCATTCTATATATTTCAAGTTGTTTTTTGAACCCAAGCATAAAACTTGGCATTTATCACTATTAAACTTCATCTTTTTAGATTCACATATCATCTAAAGACATATTCAAAACCTGAAAATGTAATCCAGTAAATTACTAATCCTTCCCAGTTTTCAGGAGGTGAAAATCTGGTAAGCATGCCATCCATGCCTTCATAAAAGTCACAAATATATTAAATACCACAGTACTAAAGACATCTCCCTGGGGAACATTACTAGAGAGTTCCTTCCAAGCTAGCATTGATTCATCAGTAACTATTCTTAGGTTCTGTCATTCAAGTAGTTCCAAGTGCATGTAACTCTACTATTATCAAACCCATATACTGTCATCTTGTCTAAAGGATCTCATGAAAGACTATCAAATACTTTTTTGAAATTTAGGCATATTATGTCTACAGCATTGTCATCTACCAGAATAGTAACCCTGTTAAAAGAATAGGAAATAAGGTTAGTCTGGAAAGACCTCATCTTGATAAAACCACATAAATTAAATTCCCTCCCAGAGTGCTCTGAAGTCATCTCTCTTCCTTTCCCCTACTTAACAGAGAGGTGGCCCTGCTTTTTGCTAAAACCAGCCTGTTACATGTGCACTTGATACTATCCTTTCCCATTTCCTCCAGCAGATCACATCTTTAACTATTCCTTCTCTTTCAAATCTTCAACCTCTCCCCATTAATTGATCCCTTCCCAGTTGCCTTCAAATATGCCCAAGTCTACCTTATCTTAAAAAAAACTTTGCAAGTCGGGGCAGCCAGGTAGCACAGGGAGTAAGAGCACGGGCTCCAGTGTTGGGATGACCTGGAGATCGAATCCTGGGCTCAGACACTTAGCACCCACCCAGAAACACCTGGCTGTGTAACCTTGAGCAAGTTACTTAACCCCAATTGCTTAGGGTCGGCCAGGTGGCTCAGTGAGTAAGAACACTGGCTCCAGTGTTGGGATGACCTGGATCAAATCTGGGCTCAGATGCTCAGCACCACACCCAGAAATAACTGACCCTGATTGCTTTAAAAAAAAAATTTGCAAGTCCTTACTATCTCCTCAAGCTATCATCCTATATCTTTTGTTACCTGAGGTCAAACTCTTTGAAAAAGTTGTCTACATTTGTTGCTAATTCCTCTTCTCTCACTCTTCAGCCCTTTGCAATTGAATTGAAATATTCATCTTCATCAGTCAACTGAAACTGCTCTCTCCAGTTATCAAAAATTTCTGACAAAACTGATGGTCTTTTCTCAGTCTTAAACCTTCTTAATCTATTTGCTGCATGTGACACTTTTGACCACACTCATTCAGCTCCTGGATACTTTTTTCTTTCTGAGTTTTCATGAAACTACTCTGTACTGGTTGGTCTTCTTTGCTGGCTCATCATCTACATCATGCCCCTGACTGTGAGTAATCCCTAAAATTCTGCCCTAGGTTCTCCTCTCTTTTCTCTTCATCAGATTTGATGGGTTTATTAACAATCATAGCTAAGCAGATGATTCTCATATCTTCTATATGTCCCAGTCTCTCCTCTGAACTTCAATCTTGCATAACCAATTGCCTGTCAAACATTTCTAATGACATGTCCTAGAGACATCTTACATTCAACATACCAAAATCTCAACTCATTATCTTTCCCTCTAAACCCTCCTCTCTTTAAAGTGTCCCTATTGCTACTGACAGACAGCACCACTATTCCTCCACTATCTCAAGTTTGTAATGTTAATATTCTGGTCTCCTCACTCTCCCTCACCCCATATATCTAATCAACTGGCAAATCTTGCTGTTTCCACCAAAAGGTATCTCTCTCATCCGAACCTTTCTCTCCATTCATATAAATACAACCTTAATTCAGATAATCATCATTTTTTTTTATTATTCCAGCAGTCTCTTGATTGGTTCAAAAGCTCCTAACAAAACTCAAGTCTTTCACTACTCCAGCCTATCCTAAACACTGTTGCTAAAGTAATTTTCCTTAGGTCCAAATCTGACCATGTACTTCTCCTACTCAACCATCTCCACTGGTTTACAATTGCCTCTTGAAAGATAAACTATAAATTTCTCAACTTATCTTTTAAATTCCTACACCTGACCCCAACCTATCTTTGCAGTCCCATTGGATATTATTTTCCTAAACTCTGCAATTCAAACAAATAGGCCTTCTATCTGTTCCCTACACATGACACCATCTCATCTCTCTGCCTTTGCACTGACCACCCTCCATGCCTGGAATGTATTTCCTCCTCCCTTCTGCTTTATTGAGTCCCCTCATTAAGATGAAGCTCAATGTCTTTCTGCCTGAATCCTTGCCTAACCCTGACCTAGTGCACTATCTCTCAAACCACGTTCCCTTTAACTACTTCGTATATATTTGTATTTATTCAATCTATATATTATATATAATTCTTTTACATGTACTTGTTTCTCTTTCACTATAATGTAAGTTGCTTGTGAGTAGAGATGATTTCATTCTTTGTACTTATATCCTTAGTAGTTAGTATGGTATCTGGCACATATTTGGTAATTAATACAAATTTTTTATTGATTGACATTTAATAAACCATTCTAGAATTTCACCAGAAACTGAAGTGAAACTCACTATCCGATAGTGTACAGGCTCTACATTATTCTATTTTTTGAGATATATGACATCTATTTCTTTCCAATCACTTGGCATCCTCCAGTTCTACATGTTTTTTTAAGGACAAGTCAAAGTAGCTAAACAATCATAGTATTCATTATTTTAAGGATGTAAGGATATAATTAATTTAGCTTGAATGATTTGAGCTTAATGAAAGCATCCAGATACTCTTTTATCATCTAAACCAGTAGTGTCCAACTCAAATAGCAATGGATCCTTGCTGCATATTGACTAAGAAAATCACAAGTTAACATCATCTATGCTGGACTGTATTTTTATTTATTTTTGTTAAACATTTCTCAGTTACATTTTAATCTGCTTTGGGCTACACTCCAGTTTGCTGCAAGTGCCAATACCGCCTCTGATCTATACAACTTATTTTCAATGTTAACTTATTGACCTTTTTTTTTCTAATTCTCTCAGTCTGAAGATCATTCTCTTTGATAAAGAAAATAAACAAAATAAGAATTAAGTAGTTCTATCTTGTCTCCATTATCATTGCCCTATCCACCTTGGACACTGATCCCATTATCCCTTTGATATTACTCTTGTCCCAATATCTAAAAAGCCCTTTCAATTGTCCTCAGCATTTACTGAAAGCCTCAAATATTATGATCTTTAAGCACTCTTAACATTATTCTTACGTGCAGAACAATGGCCTTCTTTTGTTTCCATATCCTGCCCTTGCTTGCATCTTCTTTACATGTCTTTTAATATTTTAAATTGATTGATGAGTTCCATCTGCATCCATAGTCTCTACAAAAAGTTCCCTCTTTTCTTCTTCATAAGAATAACTTGTGCTAGTGATATAACAACTTTATCCTTGAAACTTTCATTTTTCTTGGGTCAACTTGTTTTGTGGAATTTATACCCTAGAATACTATCTATCCTCTCCAAACTCCTTGAAAGATAATTTTTTCAAAATCTATACCTGTCATCCTTAGCTTTCCTCATGAAGTACTTACTCCTAAAATTCCCAACATTTCTATTTTCAATGAGCTTGATTTCTTTCTCTGACGAAACTCTAGAATGGATTACTAAAGGGATGGTTAACCTACATTTCACTGGTCCCAAAGACAGGCAGATTTAGGTTTGATTTAAGGAGAAAACTTCCTAACAATTAGAGAGCTTTCAAAAAGTAGAATGGTCTGCCGCAGGAAGTACTCTCATTGGAGTAAAGTAAAAAGTTCATCAGGATCCCTATTCAGCTAATATGACCTCAGGGGTACCTTAAAACTCTGAAATTCTGGGAATTATACCTTACATAGTATGAAAGGAAGTCATATTCTGAATTTCATAAAGAAAGCAATATTTATAAATAGATGATCTTAACTTCACTACCAAAGGCATTATTATTTAGTGAAAAAAGAAGTTGGTAGGAAGTCAGAAGATCTGAGTTCTAATCCTAATTTGTCTGTGAATAAACTATGGAAAATGTCACAGAGCTTTAGAGCTGAAAGGGACCCAGGGGTCATCTAATCCAACCATTTACTTTGCAGATGAGGAAACTAAGGTCATGAAATGAAATCACTTGCCCAAGATCACAAAACTAAAAAAGTGTCAGGTCCCAAACTTCTGATTATAATACAGTATTTTTCCCACTATAACCCAGTACTTTTTCCCACTGCACCACACATCCAGAACCAAACCAAACCAAAACAAAATACTCAAAAGACAGTTTCAATTGAAAATGTTCTTATTTATATAGCAGATGCTCCTGCCCACAGTGAAGCTTCAAAGAGGCAATGAGCTTGATGTGATCCATAAGTCACATATCAGAGTTCTAAATTCCCAGGGAACTTTTTCCCTATTTTACTCCAGATCTCTTACTTCAGATGTGAGTTTTACCCTCTTATTGCCTATCCCATAAACTTTCTGTAATTCTCACCTCTCTCCTCAGTTGTTTGGGTCAAGTCCTCCACCAAGCTTACCACCTCTTTACTATTTGTGGGATGCTGGGATTTTACCCAAATCCTGATATCCCCAGGCAGGATGGTTAGAAATTGCTCTAGCACCAGCAGCTCCAGAATCTGTTCCTTTGTATGAATCTCTGGTCTTAGCCATTTACAGCAAAGTTCCCAGAGCTGGATGAGAGCTTCTTGGGGCCCAGCAACTTCTGGGTATTGATACCATCTAAAACTCTGGCGAGCAACTTCGAGATCTGATTTTTCTCGGATCATATCTTGCCCACTAGTGATATCAACTCTGAGGACTAAGTTATCTTCATGTGGAGCCAAGATCTGGGGCCTCAAGATAGAGGTCATCACTTTGTTTGAAGATCAGAATTTGAGGTGGTCCTCATTGATTTCAAATCTGCATTCTTAATAGGGCAGTAAGTCCCTTCACTCAGGCTCACTCACATCCACAAGTTCTTCTAAGAGGTACTGTGGGTAAAGATAGATTACAGTCAGCAAGAGGGACAAAGAAGCCTTAGTTACACAGTCTGAACCCAAAGCCAATACATAAATTGTGAGATGCTGTACACACAAATGGCTCACAAGTCTCTAGCAACAGCATGGTCCTATTCTTAAAAAACATAAAGAAAATAATAGGAGCTATCACAAACACACACTTGGATATACTGATACATATACAATACTTAGGCATTTTTTTAAAAGACATAATAAAGGTAATAATAAAAGGAGAAGAAACTAAAGACATAGACCTTATGAAAACTTACCTATCACATCCTGAAAAATGAATGAGTTAAAAAACAAATCATCAAAATATTTAATAACTATGTGAAATACAATAGTAATAATAAGACAATACTCCAAAATTTCTGGGAAACAGCTAAAGCAGTTCTCAAGGGGAAAATTACATCCCTGAGTCATATAGTACAAAATAGAAGAATTAATGAATAAGATGTGAACAGAATATGAAATTTCAAAATTTAGAAATCTAACAAAGGAACTCAAAATAAAAACAAAAGAAGAAATCCTAATAAGAGGACGAATGGATAAATTGAAGGAAAACTTATAAAATTGATAAAACAAAAAGCTTTTTTAAAAAGTCTTAACAAAACCAATACTTTTAACAAAAATCATTAAAAAAATAAAGTTACCAAAATGAATAAACAGGTAAAATCACAACAAAGAAGAAGTAAATGAATTGTTGAAAACTACTAACCACAGTCACTTGCCAGCAAAACTGAGAATTTAAAAGTAACAAAATATAAAATAAAAGATTCAGTTCCAGAAAAGGAAATCAAACTAGCCCTATAAAGGAAATAACAATATGCAAATTATTCTCAAAAAGTGAGAAAGAAAACACCCTATTAACTTCCTTTTTTCCAATAAAATAAAATACTAACACCTAAACTAGTTATTAAGAGAAAGAGAGCAAAGAGAACTATAGATCTCTATATTAGTGGAGTATTGATTTAAAATTTTCAAATAAAACCTTAGAAAAAAGGAAATATTAATTCATCCAATGTATTATTCACAACTTCTCAAATTATATTTATACAAGGGATGCAATGCTGGTTCAATATTAGTGGACTAATTACCATAATTAATCATATTTAAAGCAAAATTATCTAAAATCACATTATTCTTTCAAGAGATACAGAAAATTTTTGACAATGAACAATACTCATTTATTAAATGCTCCTAAAAACCTACAAAGGCCCATTTAAAAAATATATATGTTATCTAATAACAAAAGCTAGCATTATGTATAATAGGAAAATACTAGAAGCATCCCTACTAAATACAAGAATTAAAGCAAGTATCCTGTTTCCCCAGTACTATGAGACATTGTTCTAGAAAAGCTAGCAATTACAGTTAGATGAAAAATATTAAAGACATTAAGAAAGGCAGAGAAAAATGCTTATTGGCTATTATATGGGTTTTTTTTGTTGTTGCTATTGTTGTTAAAAGGGATAGTTTTACAGAGGAAGAGAGGGATATACTGGAAAATGTAGGTGATATAAAAGCAAATTTTGAGGACAAATTTATTTTTAAAAATTTAACTCTTCCCCAAGGCTAGGAAGTGTAACAGAATGGCACTGTTCTTTTTTTTATGGCATCATCTTTTTAATAAAAAATCTTAAGGGGAAAAAAATCTAGATAGTCAACCAAGAATTTTTGGGAAAATTAATTTCAGTAAAGAAGCAGGACAATAAATAAAGCCACAAAAATCAATATCATTTCTATTAAATAATAAAAAATAATACAGAAGAAAATAAAAGAAAGCAAAGTCCTAGTCAAAAGAACTGAGAGTCAAAGGAACACTTAAGACTTGCAAAGATATAGTTACAAAACATTGGCTTAAAGTAGTATTTTTAAGTTATTTCAGAATTAGAGGAATATTCTTTGATCATGGCCAGGTCAACTTCAATATAACATAAATGAGAATATTAACTAAATTAATTTACAATTTTGGTGCTATATTAGACAAGTTACATTTTGTTGTTCAGTCATGTCCAACTTTGTGACTCCATTTGGGGTTTTCTTGGGAAAGATACTGAAGTGGTTTGTCATTTTCTTTTCCTGCTCATTTCACAGATGAGGAAACTGAGGCCAATAGGGTCAAGTGACTTGCCCAGGGTCACATAGCTAGTAAATGGCTAAGACCAGATTTGAACTCATTTGAAAATGAGTTATCTTGACTCCAGGGCCAGTGCTCTATCACCCACTGTGCCACCTAGCTATCCTCACAAACTACTAGGGGATCACTTTATTGATCTAAGTAAAACAAAAATGAAATTCATTTGGAGGAACAAAAGATCTAGAATATCAAAGAGAAACAATTTTTAAAAAAGCATAAATGGGATGGCTAGGTGGCACAGTGAATAGAGCACCAGCCCTGGAGTCAGGAGGACCTGAGTTCAAATCCAGACTTAGACACTTAACACAAAAAAACTAGCTGTGTGACCTTGGGCAAGTCACTTAACCCCAACTTAACCTCCAAAAAGCAAAAAAAAATAGCAGAAATGGAGAAAGTAGCACTTCAAGACCTCAAATCATATTATAAAGCAGTAAACATCAAAACTATTGTGTCCTAGTTCAAATACAAAGAAAAGTAGATCACTGGTACATAGCAGAAAAGAATATTAGAACCAACTGGGCTGAATAAATCATCATTAAATAAATGCAAAAATATAAATTACTTAGGAAAGAACTCCCTAATTGATAAAAATTTCTGGGAAAACTGGAAAGTAATCTACCAGAAATTAGATTTAGACCGTCTTCTACTAAAATAAACCCAAAATGAATTTGGGACTTAAATGGTTTTTTTTTTTAGTCTTTATTAATTTATTGTTTACTTTTAGTTTACAAGATTCAGTTCCACAATCCCTTGAACTTCAAATTTTCTTCCCTTTCACCCCCTCCATGGCAGCATTCAATCAAGTATAGGATCTGCAAATACTTTCATATTAGACATTAGTCAGGTTATAAAGAAGGATGGTAACTGATGGAATGAACAATGGGGAAGAGGGAACAAAACCAAAACCAAACAAGAAAAAGAAAGAGAGCAGGTAATTTGCTTCAATCTGCATTCAAACTCTGTTCTTTCTAGTTCTTTCTCTGAATGTAGACATCTCTCTCCATCATGAGTCTTTTGGAGTTGTCTTATAACCCTGCATTGCTGAGAAGAGTCCAGTCCATCAAAGTTGGTTGTCATCCATACTAGTGTCTGTGATTATGTACAAACTTCTCCTGGTTCTGCTCTTCTCACTCAGCATCAGTTTGTATAAGCCTCTTTAGGTAAATATAAAGTCCATCTGCTCCTCATTCCTTATAGCACAATAGTATTCCATTACATTCATATTCCACAACTTGTCTAGTCATTCCCCAATTTATGGGCATCCCCTTAATTCCCAATTCTTTGCTTACACAAAAAGAGCTGCTTAAATTATTTTTGTACATATGGGTCTTCCTCCCACTTCTATGATCTCTTTGGGATACAACCCTAGAAGTGGTATTGTTGAGTCAAAGGGTATGAAATTACTTATAGCCCTTTGGGCATAGTTCCAGATTGTGCTCCAGAATGGTTGAACCAGTTCACAACTCCAACAATGCATAAGTGTTCCAATTTTTCCACATCCTGTCCAGCATTTGTCATTTTTCTGTTTTGTCATCTTAGCCAGTCTGACTGGTGAGATGTGGTACCTCAGAGTAGTTTTGATTTGCATTTCTCTAATCAGTAGTGATTTAGAGCATTTTTTTCATATGCTTATGGATATCTTTAATTTCTTCCTCTGAAAATTGCCTGTTCATAACCTTTGACCATTTATCAACTGGGGAATGACTTGTATTCCCATAGATTTGACTCAATTCTCTGTATATTTTAGAAATGAGGCCTTTATCAGAGACACTGGTTGCAAAAATTCTTTCCTAATTTCCCACTTCCCTCTTAATCTTGGTTACATTGGCTTTGTGCGGAAACATTTCAATTTATTGTAATCAAAATTATCCATTTTGCATTTTATAATGCTCTCTAATTCTTGCTTGGTCATAAAGTCTTCCATTCTCCATAAATCTGACAGGCAAACTATTCCTTGCTTTCCCAGACTGCTTACAGTATCAGCCATTATACCTAGATCATGCACCCTTTTAGACTTGATTTTGGTATAGAGTGTTAGATAATGGTCTATGCCCAATTTCTGCCATACTATATTACAGTTTCCCCGGCAGTTTTTGTCAAATAGAGAGTTCTTATCCCAAAAACTGAGGACTTTGGGTTTATCAAACAGTAGATTACTACAGTCATTGACTACTGTGTGTACCCAATCTATTCCATTGATCCACTATTCTCTTCCTCAGCCAGTACCAAGTAGTTTTGATGACTGTTGCTTTATAATACAGATTAAAAATCTGGTATGGTTAGGTCACCTTCCCTAGCATTTCTTTTCATTAATTCCCTTAATATTCTGGACCTTTTGTTCTTCCAAATGAATTTTGTTACTATTTTTTTCTGCCTCTATAAAGTAACTTTTTGGTAGATTGATTGGTATGGCACTAAATATGTACTTTAATTTAGGTAAGATTGTCATTTTTATTATATTAGCTGAACCCAGCCTTGAGCAATTGACATTTTTCCAATTAGTTAAATCTGACTTTTTTTGCGTGAAAAGTGTTTTGTAGTTGTGTTCATATAGGTCCTGGGTTTGTTTTGGCAGGTAGATTCCCAAATACTTTATAAAGTCTACAGTAACTTTAAATGGGATTTCTCTTTCTATTTCTTGCTGCTGGATTTTGTTAGAAATATATAGGAATGCTGAGGATTTATATGGGTTTATTTTATATCCTGCAACTTTGCCAAATTTATTTATTGTCTCAAGTAGTTTTTTGCTTGATTCTCTAGGATTCTCTAAGTAAATCATATCATCTGCAAAGAGTGATAGCTTGGTTTCTTCTTTGCCTAATTTGATTCCTTTGATTTCTTTTTCTTCTCTGATTGCTGTTAACATTTCTAGTACCAGATTGAATAAGAGGGTTGATAGTGGACATCCTTGTTTCACCCCTGATCTTATTGGAAATGCGTCTAGCTTATCCTGATTACATATAATACTTGCTGATGGCTTTAAATAGATGCTACCTATTATTTTAAGGAAGATGCCATTTATTCCTATACTTTCTAGTGTTTTTAATAGGAATGAATGTTGTATTTTGTCAAAAGCCTTTTCTGCATCTATTGAGATAATCATATGGTTTCTGTTAGTTTTATCACTGATATGATCAATTTTGCTGATGGTTTTCCTAATATGGAACCATCCTTGCATTCCTAGAATAAATCCTACCCGATCAAAGTGTATTATTCTTGTGATAAGTTGCCATAATCTTTTTGCTAAAATTTTACTTAAAAATTTTTCATCTATATTCATGAGGGAAATTGGTCTATAATTTTCTTTCTCTGTTTTGTCTCTTCCTGATTTAGGTATCAGTACCATATTTGTGTCATAAAAAGAATTTGGTGGGACTCCTTCCTCACTACTTTTCCCAAATAGTTTGTAGAGTATTAGAATCAAATGTTCTTTAAATGTTTGATACAATTTGCTAGTAAATCCATCTGGCCCTGGAGATTTTTTCCTAGGGGTTTTGCTAAAGGCTTGTTCGATTTCTTTTTCTGAGATGGGGTTATTTAAGTAATTACTTCTTCTTCAGTTAATCTGGGCAACTTATATTTTTGTAAATATTTATCCATTTTGCTAGGATTGTCAAATTTGTGTGCATACAACTGGGCAAAATAATTTCTAATTATTGTTTTAATTTCCTCTTCATTGGAGGTAGATTCACACTTTTCATTTTTAATACTCAATTTGTTTTTTTTCTTTCTTTTTTTAAAACATATTGACTAAAGGTCTATCAATTTTATTATTTTTTTTTTCATAAAACCAGCTCTTAGTTTTATTTATTAATTCAACAGATTTCTTAATTTCAATTTTATTTATCTCTCCTTTGGTTTTTATTATTTCTAATTTAGCATTTAATTGGGGACTTTCAATCTGTTCTTTTTCTAGCTTTTTCAATTGCATGTCCAATTCATTGACCTCCATTTTCTCTAATTTATTCACATATGCATTCAGGGAAATAAAACTTTCCCTAAGAACTGCCTTTGCTGTATCCCACAAGTCTTGGTATGTTATCTCATTATTGTCATTTTCATGAATGAAGTTATTGTTTCTGTAATTTCTTGTTTGACCCACTCATTTCTTAGGATTAAGTTACTTAGTTTCCAATGAGTTTTTAGTCTGTTTTTCCGTGGCCCTTTATTCCACATTATTTTTATTGCATCATGATCTGAGAATAATGCATTTAATATTTCTGCCTTTCTGCACTGAATTGTGAGGTTTTTATGCCCTAGTACATGATCAATTTTTATGTATGTGCCATGTACTGCTAATAAGAAGGTATTCCTTTTTTTTTTTTTTTTGCTCTTTGGAGGGCAATTGGGGTTAAATGATTTGCCCAAAGTCACACAGCTAGTAAGTGTGTCAAGTGTCTGAGGCCGTATTTGAACTCAGGTCCTTCTGACTCCAGGGCCGGTACTCAATTCACTGCACCCCCTAGTCACCCCAGTATATTCTTTTTTATCCCCATTCAGTTTTCTCTAGAGATCTATCATATCTAGCCCCTCTAAAATTCTATTCACCTTCTTAACTTCTTTCTTGTTTATTTTGAGGTTAGATTTATCAAGTTCAGAGAGAGGGAGATTGAAGTCCCCCACTAGTATAGTTTTGCTATCTATTTCTTTTTCTAATTCCCTTGACTTCTCCTCTAGGAATTTGGATGCCATATTGCTTGATGAATATATGTTAAGTAATGATATTGCTTCATTCTCAATGGTGTCTTTTAGCAGTATATAGTTTCCTTCCCTATCTCTTTTAATTAGATCTATTTTTGCTTTTGCTTCATCTGAGATAAGGATTGCTACTCCTGCTTCTTTTACTTTAGCTGAAGCATAATATATTCTACTCCAGCCTTTTAGCTTTACCCTGTGCATATCCCCTTGTTTCAAATGTGTTTCTTGTAGACAGCATATTGTAGGATTATGGTTTTTAATCCATTCTGTGATTCACCTCCATTTTATGGGAGAGTTCATCCCATTCACATTCACAGTTATGATTACTATCTGTGTCTTTGCCTCCATCCTATTCCCTTCCCTGTTTTTGTTTCTTCCTTCTCTCTTCCCCTCCTTAAGAGTTTTCCTTTTGACCACCACCTCCCTCAATATTCCCTCTCTGTGACTCCCCTCTTTACCTACCCTTTCCCTTAATACTATTTCCCTTCCTTCTAAATCCCCCCCCCACTTTAAGTTCCCTTTATCCCTCCTACTGCCTGTAGGGCACAATGGATTTTTATACTTATTGGAGTATGTTATTCCCTCTTTAACCCCAAACCAATGAGAGTGAATTTCAGACAGAGCTCCTCTTTCTCCCTCCTTTCCCCCTATTATAATGAGTTTTTGTCTCTTTTTTCATGTTAGAACCTTAAACTTAACTGATTGTGTTGATCCTTCTTTGAACCAGAACCAATGAGAATAAAGTTCATATGATGTTCATCTCCCTCCCTCCTTCCCCTCATTTCCCTTATTTCTCTTTGTGTGGCATAATTTACCTTTTTCTGCCTCATCCTTTCCTTTTCTCCCATTACAGTCCCTTTGAACCCCTTAAAAAAGTCTTTTTTTTGCATCAGATTAGTTCATTTATACCCACACCTTCTGTCTTTGTATATCCCTTTTAAATGTTTCAATAATCATATAAATTTCAATGCTGACAAGTATCAGCTTCTCATATAGAGATATTGGGACTTAAATATTAAAGATGATGCCATAAAAAAATTAGAACATTGTGTGGGGTGTTTGTAACCCATTTAAAATAATCAGTTAGAGACTTTTCTTAAGAAAGGCAAAAAGGAGTTTTATTGCTTTCTCATCAGAAAGGACACGCCCAACGTAGGCCAAGATGGTGACAGCAAGGGAGTGCAAGGGAGTATAGCTCAAAGCAAGTTTATATAGACCCTAAAATGGAACCCCACCCACCCACCACACTGCCTCTTCTTACCAGTGGCTGGGCTTCAGAGCTCAGTCTAAACTCAGAAACTTCCACCCAGCAACAAAGCAAAAAAGGCATGAAACAAGGAACTGTTTGCTCAGCAGAAAAGGAGGGGGTCCAAGGAGGGGTAGAGTCCAGGTAAGCAGGAATTGGCTCTGTCACCTGATATACTTCCTTATCTTGGGTAACACTCTGCTTTCTCATCAAGGCAGTTTTTGAGAAATATAGGAGGGGTGCAGGGAAGGGGTAGGTAACAGAAGGCATCAGGTCTTACCCTACACTGAGAGGGCTTCACTATTTCAGTATTTCACTCAATAGTATTAGTCAATTATACTTCTCAGCTCTGGTGAAAGGGTAAATTAAAAAAAAAATCTTTTCTTTATAGTTTTGCTTTTACATCACCTACATTTTCCAGTGTATCCCCCTCTCCCTCTACAAAGCCATCCCTTACAACAAAAAATAAAGAAGTTTAGTAGAACTAACGTATGGAGGAAGTATGACAAGACAGTATTCCAAAATCATAGACCCTACTCCCTACCCCACTTCCGCAAATAATAAGGGGAGGTGGTACTTATTTTTTCTTTGGGACCACACTTGACCATTATAACTTCATGGCATTCAGTTTTTATTATTTTATTGTTGTTCTTCCTGTCTGCAGTATTTCAACCACTGAAGATACTGTTTTCCTGGTTTTGCTCACTTCATTTTGCTAGGTAGTGAATTATTTAAAAAAAAAAAACCTTTTTTGTAGATGTATCTGTTTTAGTTTTTTAAATAAAATTTTATTGGGGTCTTATTTCAATAATCTAATTTTCTCCCTATATCCCACTTCAGCCCTGAGTCATTCTGTATAACAAAGGATATTTTTAAAAGAATAAAAGGAAGAGAAAAAATCAGTAAAAACAAATTATTATACTAAAAATGAAAATATATGAAACTTTTAACATCTGTGGGTTACCCACCTCCACAATAAATAGGGGGAAGTTAACACCATAATATTTTTCATCTATGCCCCCTTCTTTCCTCAGATACTGCAACCACTCTGATGTATGCCACATCACCTTGTGCCTGAACTACCACAATAGATGGTCTCCCTGTCTCAGATCTCTTCCCTCTAAAATCCATCTTCTACTTCAGTCGTAAAATTGATATCACTGGACCAGATCACATCTGAGCATATCACTAAATAAATTTTATTTGAAAAGTTCCAGTGGTTCCATGTTAACTCAATGATCAAATACATAATCCTGTTTGGCTTTCAAATCTCTTCATAACCTGGCACCTTCCTACCTTTCTAGGCCTCTTACACTTTATAACCTTTTATATACTCTTTTTTTAATACTGTCTTCAATTTACTTATTTATTTTTAGTTCTCAACATTCATTTCCACAAGATTTTGAGTTACAATTTTTTCTCCCCATCTTTCCTCTATCTCCCATCCAAAATAGCAAGCCCACTGAATACCCCTCCCCCAATCCATTCTTCCCTACATCCATCCCCATCATCCTCCTTACTTTTTTTTTGGAGGGCATTTGGGGTTAAGTGACTTGCCCAAGGCCACAAGGCTAGTTTTTGTGTGTCAAGTATTTGAGGCCGGATCCAAACCCAGGTCCTCCTGACTCCAGGGCTGGTGCTCTACTCACTGCACCATCAAGCTGCCCCAAGGTAGTCTATTTTTTAAGGTGTTATTTTCTTCAGTGTATTTTTGGGGTCTCCTTTAGCAGGCTGTTGACTCTTATTCACTGCACCACCTGGCCGCCCCTAAGCAATTGGGGTTAAGTAACTTGCTCAAGGTTACATGGCCAGTTATTTTTGTGTGGGTGTTAAGTATCTGAGGCCAGAACCGAACCTAGGTCTCCTGACTCTGGAGTCCGTGCTCTTACTCACTGTACCACCTGACTGCCCCTCCTTTCATATACTCTTATGAGAATTAGAACCAATGGGAGAAAAACCACAAGAAAGAAGAAACAAAAACAGACAGAGAGCAAATAATATGCTTTGATCTGTGATGGGGTACAGGCTTTGGGAAACCCCTTGAACTCTGATTGAATCTTCCCATTTGATGAGGCATAACCCTTTCATTATAACTAGGCCCAAATCTCTTACTCTTACTAGCCTAGCCCTCCACCATCCATCTACTCCCCATTTGATTCTATCAAAATCTCTATACCCAAACCTGTTGCCCTTAAACTAGCCTAGCCCTCCACTTTCTGTCATATCCTGGTAGCCTTCAGCTATTTCCCACCTTTAATACCCATTCCTGGAGTCTGACCTCAGTTCCATCAAAGATCCTCCTTAGACTCCTCCTCAAGACCTTCCCCAAACTCCTCCTCTAGACCACTTCTAAATCCTCCCACAATCTTTCTGTATATAAGATTCATCTTGCCTCCATGTCAGGGCTGAGATTTAATCTAGTGCAGACTCACTCCATGTCAGATTATGCTGGCCCACTAGTCCAATACAAGGGTCACAGATACTTAGACTCCTTAAGAGTCTACCCATTATGGCAAATCTTTAATAAACTTTGCTTTACTTTGGCTGAGAGAAGGTTTGAGTCAAATTCATTTGGCAGGACCCAGCAGTATTGGTATTTTGGGGTCTTGATCACCCCTAAACCCTAAATGTCAGCATGGTGGCATATGGACATAATGTAATTGTATAAGGAAATGATAAATGTGAAGAAGATAAAGAAATATCAAGAACATGAATACGATTGGAAAGTTATACAAAGGTATACAAGATAAAGATAGAAGTATGATAGCAACAACATATACATAAGTAATTATAGAGCAATATAATAAGGAAAAATATAGAGAATAAAAAGTGTGTATGGTAAAAATACCAAAAGGTAATTTTTTTGTTCATTTAAAGTATAAAAATATATATGTATCCATATACATACATACATATTTAAGTTAAAAGTAGTAAATAATGTTTACAGAATAATCTTTTCATTTTATTTTGTGTGATTTTTTTACTGATGATTACTAGGTTTAGAATAATTTTTAAAATTCATTTAAAATTAAAATAAAACATTAAGCAAAGACATTCGTGGAACTATTTATATGAAAATTTGAAAACAATCTAAATAACTAATCACAGGGAATTTTAAAATTTAAGTATGCTCTCATAGAAACACTATATTTATGGCAGCAGTGTCTTTAGAATTAATCAATCCACAAACATTATTAAGTGCTTTCTAGGGACTGGGGATACAGAACAAACAAAATAATCTTTACTCTCATGGAGCTTATATTCTAAAAGGGGAGACAAGTACATATATAAGTATACACAAAATATAAAGAGAGCAATTAAAAATAAATGCAAAGTAGTTATATACAACATAGTTTGGGGACCAGAAGGAATAGCACAAGTAGGTGCATGGGTACAGGGATGGCTTCATGAGAGAAGGTGATACTTGAATTGTGTCTTTAAGGAAGACAGGGATTCTTTGTGAGTGTATTCTACATGTAAGGGTTGGCCATTACAAAGAAATGAGAGGCTGGTGCCAGGCTGTACAGAGCTTCAAAAGCCAAACAAGAATTTATATTTGATCTTATAAAGGCAATATGGAGCCATTAGAACTTATTAGACTCTGTGCCTTGAATTTTGTGTTATGTTATAAAAGCTGTTGCATTATTTTGTCCAGAAATAAGCCTCCATGTCACTTCATAGTTATTTCCAAATCATACTATCTCAACCCCTCCATCTCCCTCATCCCTCTCCACTGGATCGTGAACTCTGTCTCTGGTACTCTAAGTGAATTTTTGCCTTATCTTGTCTAGATTCAGGCTTCCATGTAATTTCTCTGACATTTCCAAACCAGACTATTGTGTACTCTCCCCACACTCTTTCTAGTTTTCCTTTATGTGTTGTCTCTCACCATTAGAATGTAAGCTCCTTGACTTCAGGGACTAACTCTCTAATTTGTATTTGTATCTTTAGAATTTAGAACAGTACCTGTTACATAGGAAACACGTAATAATGCTATTCTATGTCATTAATTGATCAATGAGTAGAGAAGTGACATTGCTCATTTTCTTTGCTTAAGAAAAATCTCTTTGGATGCAGGGGCAAGATTAGACTCCTAAAGTGTGGAGAGACTTGAAATCAATTATGCAGCTGCTGCAATAATCTAGACAGAAAGTGATAAGGTCCTCAAGATAGTAACTACATGAGAAGAAAAAAGGATGGGCTATATTAGAGGTAGAGATGTTAAGATTTGGCAAGTGACTGAATATGTGGAGTGAAGAGTGAGAAGATGATGCTGATGTTACAAACTTGGAAGACCAGATGATGCTCTTTATGGCATAAAAAGATAGTTTAGAAGAGAAGTGGGTCTTGAGGTAAATAAAATGAGTTCTATTTTGGAAAAGTTGAATTTGAAATGTCTCTGGGAAATTCCATCTGAAATGTCTAGTTGGAAGTTGGTGACTTGGGACTGAAGCTCAGGGAAGAAAGTAGAGCCAGATAAAAAGATCAGGGAATCCTCTGCAGAGATGATAATCTGGGGGTAATAACAGCACTTACTTCTCAGGGTTGTTGTGAGGATCAAATGAGATAATATTATTTGCAAAGAACTTTGCAAATCTTAAAAACCACTATATAGATACTAGCTATTATTATCCTTACCATCATCATCATCATTATTCTTCTTCTACTTATGTGCAAGGAACTGGGCAAGGCGCTTGAAACACAAAAATGAAAGTTTCTGCCCTCAGGCAGTTTATATTCTCTTATGGTGATTAAAACATACACAGATAAATAAATACAATTTCAGAAGAGATAGACAGCACTAACATGGAGGGGGATTTGGCAAAGAGGAATCACTAAAGATCTCTTAAGGAATTGGCACCTGAGCTGAACCTTAATAGAAGCTAAAGATTCTTAGAAGTAAAGACAAAGGACAGAGCATTCCAGGCATGGAAGACAGCCTGAGTAACAGTATGGAGAAGACTAGAGATAATATGCCAAGTTTGGTTGGAATACAGATCGCTTGAAATAAAGTAATATGAAATAAGTGTGTAAAAGGAGATTGGAACCACAATGTGGAAGGCTTTAAATTACAGGCTGAGGAATTTGTATTTTATCATAGTAACAACAATGAGCCAGTTAAGAATTTTGAGTGGGTGAATGGCAATGGTTATTTACTTCAGGAATAGAAATTTGACAGTTGTATGGATAAAGTATAGATAAAGGATTAAAGAGAGTACTTGAGAAGTCTACAAACCAATTAGTAGGCTAGAGAACTAGTCCAAGAAAGAAATGATAAAGGCCAGAATTAAGGTAAAGGCTGTGTTAGTGAAGAAAGATAAAAGAAATTTTGTAGAGGTTCAAATGACAAAACTTGGCAACAAGTTGAATAGGGGAAAGTGGCTGTGATAGAGGATTGAGGAAATGTTCAAAGATGATTTTGTGGTTGTGAACTCAAGTGACAAAAGGACAGAAAGATGGACGGTTTTTTTAGGGGGGATTAATTTTGGATATGTTAAGCTGAAAATATGGATAGGATATTGAGGGGTTGATATCAAACAGGCAGTTAGTTGGAAATGGTTTGTTTAAATAGATTTGAAAGTAATTTTCAGAGAGACAACTGAACTCATATTTACTAAGCAGATTGTGATCCAACAAAAGAACAGTCAGATAAGCAGGAGATCTAAGAGGGTGACATCACAAAACCTAACAAAGGAGACTATAACAATGAGGAGTTAGACAAAGGCATCTAAAGCTGCAAGGAGTTCCAAAGAAACACTGAGAAAACGTCATTGGATTTATCAATTAAGAGACCCCAGGAACCTTAGAAAGAACAGTTTCAGTAGAGAGATGGTGTCAAAAGCAAGATTTCAAGGGACTAAGAAATGAAGAGAGGAAATGGAAACAACTAATACAAGATTGTTCTAGGATTTTTATAAAAGCTTGAGCATGGCAGAGTCAAATGACAGTTTTTTAATATTTAATATTAATTAATTTTAACATTGAGACCTGGAATATGGAAGCAAGTGAAGCCTGATTGGAAGAGACAGACTGGGAGAAGAGGGATGGAAAGCCATAATAAACATAAAGAATGGGTTTATCATGAGTCAGAGAGTAATAAAGGTGGGAAAGGGTAGATAGTTATATTAGGAGAATGTGAATGAAATAGAGAAAAGTGTGTTGGAATCAGAAAGATTTAGGAATTGAGAAGTCATATTGTAAGAGCAGCCTTCTACATAAATATGAAGGCCTCCAGGATTGATGGGAAAGAATGAAGAGAAAAAACGTGAGCCAGGTACTATAGTATAGAGGTACCTGGAGGTCAGTAGGTGATAGCAACATGTTTGGAAAGAGGGTATTACATATGTATGAGATGGAATGAACTGTGAGTACTTTCCTCAAAACAACCCTATGAGGTTGGTAGTACATACATATTTTATAGATGAGCCAACTGAGAGGCTAAGGACCATGACCATATGGCTAGTATGGGCTTGAGCTGGTACCCAAGTCCAGATTTCCTGATGCCAAAGTCCATTATACAACACTTGGGAGACCTGGCTGCAGCTTGAGTGCAGCATCTATACCTTTCAGTACCCCAGGGTCACATCCCTCCTAATTTATTTATCCTTATTTAGTAAGAGGAAAACTTCAGTAGATAGGAGGGGGGGAAATCCCTCCTTTCATGTTTAATTTCAAGTCTCCAAGCTCCTCAGAAAACATTAAAAAAAAAAGTATACATTCACAGCAGACCACAGACTCCCAACAATTTCTGCTCAAGTCAATCCACCTTGCCAACTCAAATTCAATGGATGGTCATAAATTCATTGATGTAAAGGTCCTTGGGATGAATAAACCACATAAGTGATGGAATCCTAATAAAGCTGCCCCCAGTCCCAATATTCTAACTTTATTATAGGCCCCGCCCCACTGAACAGCAGGCCCACTCTACCTACCCACTCCCCACCCCCAATGTCCTAACTTCTTCATATATACCTCACTGCTCCCTGGAACAATAGGTGTGTCCCTGAACTCTTATTTCCCACAGGCGTGTCCATGTGATGGAACCCAGCTATTGCCTCTACCTAGTCATTGCCCCCAGACCCATTCCCACAGAAACAGGTGCGTTCTTGTACTCAACCACAATCACATCATCTATCTAGGCCAAGACAGGACCATAATACCTAATTATCTATCTTGATCAGAAAGGACCACGATAGTAAGAGCACCAGCTCCAGTGTCAGGACGACCTAGGGATCAAATCCAGGCTCAGACACTCAGCACCACACCCAGAAATAACTGGCCGTGTAACCTTGATCAAGTTACTTAACCCCGATTGCTTAAAAAAAAAAAGACCATAATAGCTAGCCAATTAGAGGGCAGCATAACCAGAATGTTTAAACCCAGAATCATAGATGAGACCCCTCCTCCATTACCTAATCCCTTAACAAACTCCTCCTGCCTTTTTAATAGTAATCATATTCCTAAATTCTAGGTAAATTTCTGTTATGTAATTGCATTTATAGGGTAAAGACTCTATAAAAATCCATCTTGCTTTCTCTGAAGTTGCTAAGTTTCTGGTTCCTCTTGGAACTTAGCCCTCTTCATGAGAGGTGTCAATAAATGCCTATACTTGGATGAGAGGTGGTTTGACTCTGAATTCTTGGAGACAGTTCCACCACAACACATCATGAAACCCCAACAATTTTGCAGTGGACAAAGCCCCCATTGGCATCCCTGGGTTTAAACCGCAACATAAGTGTGAAGCATTGTTAAGTATTTCTACATTAAACTCTTCATTTTAAAGATGAAGAATTGAAACCAAGTGAGTAGTAAGTGACTTTCCAGTGGTTAAACAGCAAGCTCAGGGCCTCAAATCCAATATACTGAATCCTAAATCTAGTGGGTTGTTTTTTTTTTTTTTTTCCATTTTGCTGGTTGCTTCCCAGGAAAGCTGCTCTCCAACCCCTTAACTATTCTCAAGTACAAAGGGTCCTGCATTCAGCCATCTGAAGGAGAGTAGCTGAGGGATGAGGGCTGATTCTGAGAACTGAAGGTTTGAATGGTGGTGCTACATTCCACTCCCTCCAGCCAAACCACAAAGTTCAGCACTAACTGCTGCTCCATGAGCCTATGTCCCCTATCAGAAGTAAATGCTGCCCCTCCTAGGAGGCCAGCTGCCTCTACCCAGGATACCTGATACCCATATTCTAGTCCATCTCCACGTACCTGGGATAACTGCTGCCCTGCCCGCTAGCCCAGATCCCTCTCCCTGGCATAACTAGCTCCCCGTCCTCGAGCCCGGCTCCCCTGCCAGGGCTAATGGCCACCTCGCCCAGGCTAACTGCTCCTCCCCCGGATAACGGCTGCCCTACCCCAGCTAACGGCGACCCTGCCCACGAGCCCTGCTTCACCTGCCCGGACTAGCGGCCGCCCTTCCCTGAGCCCAGCACCCTGTGCCTGGACTCTGTCCCCTTCTTAATCTCCAACCTGACCAGGTCACGAAGACCCGCGGGGCGCCAGGGTCAGAATCCCCAGGTACGTACCTGGAGCCCGGGTCTGTGACTCAGCCTGACAGCCTCACTCCAAAGCCGGGATGTAAAACGTCCTTGGGACCAGCAAAACGACGCGCGCAGCATCCCGCATCCTGTGTTCAGTGAGCGAGCGCGCCTGTGCAAAAGAAAACCCTCCACAACTACAACTCCCAGAATTCCTTCACTTTCCACCTTCAAGGCACTCATTTGCCAAAAGATCCTAACTTCATGATACGTCATGTGTTGTCATGGGGACACACTTTGTTTCCTAGATTCAGTGCCCTCCAGCATTGAGGCTCCAGCAATTCCTTTAAAGAGCCTTGCCTCCCACCCCAGCTTGCTCTCTGTCGGTAATTCAAGATTTCTTCATTTAAGGCTCAGAGCCTGAGATAAACTTTGTTTGGAAGTTTGCACAGTCCCACACTACCTCTAAAGAGGTTAGACTTTTTCAAATAACTTGGAGGCATTCTGGTCCTGGCCCTGTCTTGAAAGAACTCCAACACTGCAGAGATGACACCAGCTTACTCTGCATGAAAAGAAACTGAGGAGCTGGAAAAGCAGAGCCAAACTGAGGCAAAACGCCTGAGCCTCCAAGAGCTGGTGGAGAATTACTGGAGAAACAGTCCTTGAGAAATGGAGGGAATACGAAGACAAACGCAGGCAAACAACAATGCCTCCATGGACCACGAGGCCAGGAATAGGTGACAGTGGCAGTTAATCAACGAGTATTTAAATTCAACAAGCATTATTAAGCTCCTATTATGTTCCAGGCTGGTTGATGTCAGTGTGCTAGAGTCAAGTTTCAGTGTGTCTGTGGCCGATCAGACCAATAGGAGATTGGAATGCTCTGCCACAGGTCAAGCACAAATAGTTCATGTGAGCATTTGGGGTGGGTTCTCCAAACTTGTGCATAGTGAGTTTCCTTTGAGCTGTTTCAGTTCTGAAACACAGCACCTTCTCTGATGTGAGCACACCATGCTGACTGGTCCTGTGCCAGTATCTCCTATGTCACACTATCTGTTCTAAAGTTCTTGAGAGAGACCTTGTAAGTGTCCTTGTATTGCTTCTTCTGACCACCATGTGAAACATTTCACCATGTGAAAGCACCTGGTGCTAATTCTATTCCAATTGAGATTTACAAAGTAGGGGGTCCATTGCTCATACAAAAGCTGACTGAAATCTTCCAGGTTATATGGCAAGAGGAGGTGATCCCCCAAGAGTTCAAGGATGCCTCCACTCTCCATCTCTATAAAGGTAAAGGAAATAGGTTATCCTATGACAGCCATTGGGAGGTCTATCTCATTGCTATCAAGATTCTTGCCAGAGTCCTCCTTAATAGGCTGATCCTTCACCTGGAAGATGGTCATCTAATCTATCTGAGAGCCAGGGTGACTTCAGAAAGGGTCAAGGAACAGTTGATAGGGTGTTCTGTTGCCTGTCAACTCCAGGAGAAATGCAAGAAACAGAACAAAGGTCTGTACACAATGTTCATTGATCTGACCAGGGCCTTTGATACTGTTAGTTATGAGGGCTTATGGAAAATTGTGTCAAAATTTGGTTGCCCAGAGAAGTTCATAAGCACTGTACATCAATTTCATGACGGCATGCTGTAATGGAAATGCAGATTTAAAGATCTTCCCTGCCCCTAGGCTAAAGTGCAGCAGAAGCCTGGGGAGGGAGGCTTGTTTTTCAGTAGATACTTTTTGATTGGCCAGTGGGTCAATAAGGTTGTTACATTCTCTGAGCCAGGAGAAGGCTATATAAGCCCTGATGTGTAGCTTTGTTTTGGGGACTCACTTTGAGAAGTGTTCTGTGATTTGATCTGAATTCTGGGAAGCCGTTGTTGAGAGTCCCCCGGCTTTGAAAAACCCAGAATGTGGAAACCCAGATGTTGACTGGGTATGGATGTAATGGTTGGACAGTTTGGAAATCTGTCTACTTGATGTTTCTGTCTTGATAATTATGCCTGTATACTTTGAGGTTCAGGGTGCTGACCTTTTCTCCTGAACAAGGTAAACGATATATGTCTGACTGATTAAAGTAAGCTTGTTAACCCATTTTGAGTTGCTTTCCTTTAACAAAGCAGATCCAAGAACCT
>NW_027185771.1:31473291-31489449 GCF_028583685.1 Petaurus breviceps papuanus
AACCCATTTTGAGTTGCTTTCCTTTAACAAAGCAGATCCAAGAACCTGTGCTAGCTACAAACCCTGAGGACGCTTGGGGTGCTTGCTGCTACACATGCTTGCCCAGGTTCTAGATAATTGATATTGCCCTTGTGCCTTCCCAGTCACCAATGGAGTGAAACAAGGCTGTGTGCTTTCTCCCATGCTTTTTAGTGTGATGTTTTCAGCTATGTTGCCAGATGCTTTCAATAAGGATGAACATGGCATCGAGGTCAGCTACTGCACTGATGGTAAATTCTTCAACTTAAAAAGGCTACAAGCCAAGACCAAAGTGAAGGGAGTGTTGGTGCATGATTTTCTGTTTTCAGATGTTTGTGGACTCAGTGAAGCCTCTGAAACTGAGACACAACAAAATATGGATCAATTTTCTGCTGCTTGTGACAATTTTGACCTAACAATTGACACCAAGAAAATTCAGCTGCTCTATCAGCCATTACCACATGCAAGTCACCATGGTAATCAATGGGAACACAAAGACAGGCAAAAATAGTTCCTGCTCTCAGGTAGCTAGAGAGAGGGAAAGCATTAAGAGGGATTGGGAAAGGCTTTTTCCAGAAGGTGGAATTTTAACTGGTACTTGAAGGAGGTCTTCAAAGGAGAGAATTCCAGGCATGGGGGACAGTCAGTAAAATTGCTTCCACATCTTTGCCATACAATCAATCAATTAATCAATAAACATTTATAAAGTGATTACTATGTACTAAGCACTAGAGGCAGTGTACTATACATATCCTGCTACTCTCTGCCCAGACACCATCACCTCTGACCTGAAAAATTGTTGTACCCTCTTAATTAACTCCTCTGTTCTCCAATCATTCAAGTATCTCCCACTCCATTTCCTCCTCCACATAGTAGCCAAAATGGTTTCCTACAATGTAGGTCTGATCATATCATCCCCTATTTAATAGTCCAGCAGCTTCCAATAAACTCTAGGATTAAATATAAATTTTCTTGGCTTTTATCTCCACAACCTGACTTCTACCAGCCTTTTCAGCCTTATAAGACATCACCCTTTTCTATTGTAATCATTAAACATCATATTTTGGCCAAAGTTTGAATTAACCAAATATACTGTTTTGCCCCACCTTAAAAGGGCCTTTTCCTGAGTCAGCAACTCCAGAGCATCCTGAAATCATAAATTCCAAATGGACCCTGCTTTGTCTTTGCTCTCTGAGTGAGCTCAGAGAATACCTCTCCTTATGTCAACAAACCAGATGAGACTTACTTTATGGCCCTTAAGGATTAGACCCTTAACTTGAGGCATTAACTTGAGTAATGGGACTTTTTCTTATCTTAATACTTTTGAACATATACTATGTTATGAAATGGTAATGGCAAAGAAAACACATATCCTGGATCATAATTTCAATGGTCACTGTCAATTCTCTTATTTTATTATATTTACCATCTATTCAATTAAGAAAATTCCTTTCTCATACAAGGATTAAACATTTATTTAAAATAAATTTATGTTAAAATATTAACATAAGAATTTATTAAATATAAATTTGTGTAACACAGCCACCCTGAATTGGGATGGCTCTAAAATATATTTAAGGTTTTTCATCTTTTTGTTCATCAGTCAGCCTCAGGCTGGCTCCTTGTACAAGTCTGCTAGCTTTGGGAGAATAAATACTGTAACTGTATATCACTATTTGTTTCCTTTAACCAAACTTTTTAAATAAAAGTTGACACTATATACCTTATAGTTTGAGGCCTGTAAGTATGTATGTATGTATTTAATTTATTATTTTATTCACTTGTTAGGCAGCTAGATGGAGCAAAGGAGAAAAAGCTGAATTTAGAGTCAGGAAAACCTGAGTTCCAATTTGGCCTCACCACTCTGTAAGACCCTGGACAAGTTGCAACCTCTATCTGCCTCAGTTTCCTCATCTATAAAATGGTAATAACAATAGTGCCTATCTACCCAGGTTGTTGTGAGGATAAAATGAAATACCATTTGTAAAGTTCTTTGCAAATCTTAAAGCACTATATAAATGCTAATTATTATTATTTATATGCATTTATTTTATATGTACTTTTCTCCACTATTAGATTGTTTACTCATTGTGAATAGTGCTATCATAGTTTAGTGCCCAGTAAAGTACTTAGCACAAAGTAGGCTCTTGATAAATACTTGCTGGTGAGTGATTTTCCATAATCAACAAAAATAGGGCCAATGGGATTCCATATTCTCCACATCTTTCAGTCAGTTTCAGGATGATAAAAGATATGGTCTACTGGAGAATATTGTGAAAGACTTCCTTCCTGTTCCTTAATGTCATTGAGCATGACATCAGTTCATGTACAGATATTCTTGTCTCATAAAGATTTAATATGGTAGGTATATAGGTCAGTAGTTATTGATGTTTTCTAGGTTGCCATTTTGGGACTTTTTCCATGCCTTTGTTATCTTCCTTTCCTTCAGATACCATAGGAATCATTTTTTCAACACCCTTATAATCATGTTGTCTCTAGCACAGATTTCTTTTATGTACACTAGATGAAAGCCAGTTGCTTTTCCTGTTGTCTTTAGTGCCATATCTGCATCCCCGTAAGTACCTCTAGACTCTGATGTTATAGTGGTTCTCTTGTCCTTTTTGGTGAAAACAGCTATAAAAACTTCTTGTAGATCTTTAAAAAAATTTCCTCTGCTATTCTCTTTCCTTTTGTTTCCTTAAATGACTTAAGGATGAGTCTTCATAGCTGGATATTTTGCCAAAACTTCTTTAAATTGGTTGTGTCCTTTACTGCTTCTCTTTGCTTTATAAGGTGATACTACTGCTAATAAGCATCCATTATTCTGCTGTGTAAGATTTTACAAAGAAGTTTATATTTTAAAGTAGTGTTGACTTTTTGGCTGCCATCTATTTGGTCAGCAAGTAAGGTGAGTGTTTACTGGCAAAGGTGTTTTGTGGGTTCTTTTGGGCTCTGTGATATGATAATTGATTTATATAATTTAAAATACATGAATCATTTCTGTATAAAATTATAATTGATGTAATTGCAATTTTGCTATCACCAGTTTTTCATTATCACTTGTTGAATTTGCGCTGAGATACCTCAGCTTCTGGATGTGGCTTAGAGTGAAGAACCTCAGAAACTATGAAAATGCTAATTAATACCTTTCCTGAGAATCATCAAAGGATATAAGAATCAAGGATATGTGGTAAAAAAAAATCGGATCCCAAAACACCCAAAATAGGTAGATTTAATAAAACTGAGAAGGTAAGCATATGCACTGATAGTTTGCTGATCTAGTCCTAATCACAATTTAAAAATTATTTTTACTTATTTTGCTAAATACTCCCCAATTACATGTAAAAACAATTTCAAAATCATTCAAAAAAATTTTGAGTTCCAAACTTTCTCCCTCCTTTCTACCCTCAATACCTCCTAGCGAAGGCAAGCAATTTGATTTTGATTATACATGTGAAGTCATGCAAAACATATTTCTACATTAGCCTATATGTTGTATATTAGTTGTATATATTAGTTTCTATATGTTGCAAAAGAACACAGAAATAAGATAAAACAATAAAATAGAGAAAGTTTTAAAAAGTATGCTTTAATCTGCATTAAGAGTTCATCAGTTCTCTCTTTGGAGGTGAATAGAATTCTTCATCATGGATCCTTTGGAATTTTCTTGGATTGTTGTCTTGATCAAAGTAGCATTCTGCCTTCTGTGGTACTTTAGAATTAATTTTTGTTGTTACTTGAATTTCTTAAACTTATCAACACAACAATTTGCTAACTCACATTGCAGAAAGTTAAATGATAGTGGAGTCAACGCCAATTTAGACAAACACTCTTAGCTCTACCTTACATGTCTACTGTGATAAATATTCATCCTTTAACCAGAAGGGCTAATTTTATAATAAAGTTTTTTTAAAGATTTTTTTCAGCCTGTTTTTAGTAGTGTTTATATCAGGAACAGTGCTTAGAATAATGATAGAAACATCAAGAGGTATGTAGAAACTTAAATTCTCCAAAGTTTCAAGTGACCTGCAGGTTCTAATTTAATGTTCTTTTTGTTACTCTATTGTTAATAAGATTAGAACCACAAGGTTTGAGCTAGCTTTCAATGCATAATTAATTATTGGAGAAGTAAAATTTAAGAAATAAAATTAAAGTGTATTGAGGTCTGTTTTGCAAAAGATTTTAGCAAAGACACCTAAGAATCTGCAAGTGATACAGAACCAGAGAAGGAAATCTGCTGAAGAGAAGCCCCATTTAGACTGCTCTGAAAATGAGATCTATTCCAGAATGTCCAAGAGAAGATGTTTCTAGGGGTGGCCAGGTAGCACAGCGAGTAAGAACACCAGCTCCAGTGTCGGGATGACCTGGGGATCGAATCCAGGCTTGGACACTTAGCACCCACCGAGAAACACCTGGCCATTTAACCTTGAGCAAGTTATTTAACCCCAATTGCTTAGGGGTGGCCAGGTGGCTTAGCAAGTAAGAGCACCAGCTCCAGTGTCGGGATGACCTGGGGATCAAATCCAGGCTCAGTATAACCTTGACCAAGTTACTTAACCCAGATTGTTAAAAAAAAAAAAAAAGATGTTTCTAGAAGACCAGACAAACTATATGGGACATCCAAAATGAAATGTACTGTTTAAATGGATATTGGGGGTGGATTACTAGAGTACAGGGGACTTGATATTGCTGATGATGATCATTATTGTATTGCTTTGGCTTTTTATTTCACAATATCTATGTTTGCTGAGTTTTCTTGGTTACCTTGGTGACATGCTAATCTTCCTTCTAATAGCAGTCCATGCTTCAAGATATTCTCTTACTATGTTTGTGTATCAGCAATGCAATATTCACAATGCCTATGGAAATTACAGATATGCTGATGTAATTATCCATCACAAAATATATCAGGCTTGCTATATGGGGGAATAAGCTGGAACATTTATTAAAATACCAAAAGACTGAGTCCCAAAACCAGAAAGTCAAAGCCATCAGAGTAGTTATGAAGTTGGCACAGGCAGATAAAGTAGAAAGCACCCACATTCTCAAGCCTTTCAAACAGAACAGGCTACCTCAGGCAAAGGTCCTCCTCTCCCCACTCACAGCAACTACCCAGCGTCCAAGAAGTGCGCTCCAGCAGCTCCAGCCCCTGGCAGTCCTCAGCTGGAGTCCTTAGCAGAAATTCTGGCTGACTCAAAAAGGATTTCGCACTGCCGCTGCCGCTGCAGCTGCTCTGCTGCTGCTGCCGCCGTCGCCGCCACTGCTAGCCACTGAAGGGACTCTAGCTTGGCTTCTGCTTCTTCTTGCTCCGCTCCTTCCTGCTACATAAGCAAATCCAATAGGGCATGGAAGATCTTTAAATCCCATAACCCTTACAGTTTGTGATATGATTAGTTAATCTTGCTATTCTTACATTAAACAGTCAGTAGAAATTGTAATAGGCCTGCTGTCAGTCTGACATGTACTAAGGGACATTATGATAGATTGACATGAGAATTTTCTGCATAGATAGACGTGATAATTGAACCCATGAGACTTGATGAAATAACCAAGGAAAATAGTATAAAGGGGGTAGAATAGTGGGCCCAGCCCATAGTCTTTGGAGATCCCCAGGGTTAATGGCCATGACCTAGACGACAATCCAGTGAAAGAGGCTGAGGAATGGTCATACAGGTAAGAAGAGAACTAAAAGAGAGTACTCAGTAAATTCCAGAAAGGAGAAGAGTGTTCAGGAGGAGATGGTCAGCAGTATCAAATGCTACAGAGATTTGGTGAAAGGTCAAGATTAAGAACAGGCCATTCGATTTTACAATTATGAAATCAATGATAACTTTGAAGAAAGAATTTTTGTTAAATGATTAAATCAGAGGCTAGATGGTAGTGGATTCAGAAGAGAGGAAGTGAAAGCTGGATCAAGGAGTTTGGCTGAGAAATGAAGGATAGAGGATAACAGCTGATGGGCTTGGCAGAATCTAGTGTGTGTCTTTGTTGTTTAAGGATGTGGGAGATATATATATATATATACATATATATAATTTGTAGGCAGCAAAGAAAGGATCAGGAGATGTGGTCTGGGGGACTGAAGCTTGGAGAAAGGTGAGGGAAATCTACAGAATATAGGGAGGAATGGGATCAAAGATCTTTGTAGAGGGCTTAGTCTTTTTCCAGAAGTAGGGCCAGCATATGATCAGAGGTTGGAGTGATAGAGACAATAGATCAATATGGCATGATGTCAGAAACATGTGAGATAGGGAGAAAAGAAGAGAGAGTTCTCAACCTGTGGTTTCAATTTATTTATGAAGTATGAAGTCCTCATCAAAGAGAGTTGGGGAGAGGAAACTTGAGGAGAGAAGAAAAGGTTTGGAACAATTTCTGTGATGAGTGATAAAGGTAAACAATTTGGAAAGAATGGTAGAATTGCCTTGCTATGGTGAGGGCCCAATTTAGGTAAGTTAGCATAAAATTATGGTTGACCAATCAATGTGGTTTCAGGATTTCTTCTAGTTCCATTCATGAGCACGTGAGTAGGCACAAAGGAGTAATCCTGGGTTGCAGTTTGGCAGGGTGTGATTAACAGTGGCACCAGGGAGCAAGGGATTCAAGAGTAGAAGATATTGTAGAGCTGAATTGGTTCACCAAGAGGTCAAGGTTGGGAAGGGTGGAGAGTGTAGTCAGAGATGGCTGGGTGATGGTCTGTGTGTATACTGAGGGATGGAGTGATTGGAAGTCATGGGAGGACAGAGTTATTGTAGGAATGAGGCATAGGGAGAGATAAAAAAATTATATAGACGATTATAATTGAAGGAAATTAAAAGTCCATAACATGGAAGGTGAACACATGGGTGATGACAAGATTGAGGATATGATAATCCTTGGGTGTAGTTAAAGTGGAATAGATTAGGACATAGGAGTTGAGCAGACTGAGAAACTGGGAAGCTAGGGTATGTGAAGGAACATCAAAATTTACATTGAAGCCTCCTGGAATGAGGGAAGGAGTTGAGGTGAGTCAGTCCAAATTCACTGAGAAAGAAAATGTCCTAGTGACCAATAAGTAACAGTTATTAGAATTGGGAGTAGGTGATAAATATGAACTGAACCAACCTCAAAGGAGAAGTTGCTAAGTGATGGTAGTCAAGTAAGAGTCTTGAAGTGGCACCAGGAAGCAAGTTTGCCTTTCTTCAACTATGACCAGTGAGTCGCATGTAAGTGGAAGTGCCACCAGGCCTTCCAAAGGGATAGGCAAATCTGGATCAGATCTGGTCAGAGAGGGGCAGAGGGAGATAAGGTTGAGGGGGATAAGAATGAGTGAGTAGACATCTGAGGTTGGAGAAAGGATTGTTTTTTTTTTCTTTAGCAGCAGAAGGTTTAGTTTCACAGGAACAGAGAGAATAGGAGGGTGTACTGGGGTTGAGTCCAGGCAGACTAAGTGTCGGCTGATGATAATGGGAGATGATTTAAATATTCAAGGTACAAGGTTTGTTCTGGTGCAACCTATACAGCTGCCTGACCTGCCATAATGCTGTAATTTGTGGTATTGAGGAATATTGTCATCCTGACCTTATTTGATTGGGACACTCACATGAGTACAGAATATACAAAATAAATGCAAGACTTTTGTGGGAATGGGAAGGCAACATAGTTGGGAGATGAAGAAAGGACTTGTGTAGAAGGTAGTATCTGAACTGAATTTTAAATTAAACAAGAAATTCTAAGAGTTGAAAATGAGGAGAGAGTACACTACAAGCATGAGGGACAGAGAGATACAGGAGACAAAGAGATTAAGTGTCAGCTATGAAGTACACCAAGAAGCCCTATTTGGGCAGACCCTTGGGTACATGAAGAATAAAATGTAAGAAGACTGGAAAGGTAGGTTGGGGCCAGATTGTGAAGGTCTTTAAATGCCAAAAAGGAGTTTATAGTTGATCCAGACAATAGAAAGTCACTGGAGATTGCTGAGCAGGGGAGTGACAGAGCTCTACTCTAGGAAAATCAGTTAGCAACTGTATGGAGGATTGATGTGGAGAGAGACCTTGAGAAAAGAGATGATTAGGTGGATATTACCATAGTCTGGGTTAAAAGTTAACAGGGTGGGGTGGCCAGGTAGCACATCGATTAAGAGCACCGTCTCCAGTGTCAGGATGACCTGGGGATCAAATCTGGGCTCAGATACTTAGCACCACACCCAGAAATAACTGGCCATGTAACCTTGAGCAAGTTACTTAACCCCAATTGCTTTTAAAAAAGAAGTTAACAGGGCCTTGGGTGGCTAGGTGCCACAGTGAATAGAGCACCAGCCCTGGAGTCAGGAGGACCCAAGTTTAAATCTGGCCTCAGACACTTAACATAAAAACTAGCCATGTGACCTTGGGCAAGTCACTTACCCCCAACTGCCCTCCAAAAAGCAAAAAACAAAAAAAAAGTTAAGAGGGCCTGAACTCCAAGATCAGCTATAAAGTCCTTTTGTCATTTAAAGCTCTTTACAAATTGGCCCCTTCCTACATTTCCCGCTTTCTTACTCTCTTCCTAGCCTAATTGAAAGTTCCTCAACATAACACTTCATTTCCTGTCTCCATTGCCCATTTCTATGCCTTTGTACTGGCTGTCCCCCATACCAGAAATGATCTGCCCCCTCACCTCCACCTCTCAGTTTCCTTGCTTCTATCAAGACTCAGCTCAAATCCCACTTTTGGCAGCAGGTCTTTCCTGCCTCTCCTCCTCCTCCCAGCTGCTAATGCCTTCCCCTCTCAGATCACCTTAACTCATTTTGTATATCAAATACAGGCTCCTTAAGGACAGAGCTGTTCTGAGGTTTTCCTTTGAATCCCCCAGGATTTATCACAGTGCTTGGCACATAGTAAGTATTAAAGAAATGCTAGTTGACTGACTGGCTGCATAAGTACAGAGAAGGATGTGAATGTAAGAGATGTTGAGGTACAGGGATGTAGAAAGGGAAGGAAATAAGCATTTTTTACAAAGCCCACTTAGTCTAAGCACTGGGAATATAATTAATTTAAAAAATAGTCCCTGCCTTCAAGGAGCTTACAATTTAATAGGGGGAGGCAACACACAAAAGGAGAGAGGAAAGCAGGAGGTGGAGGGAATTATGATTCCAGGGAGCATCTTGTCCCATGGAGTTGAAAAGAGGCAGAGAAGTAGATGCAAAAGTGGAGTAAGCTGGAAGTCAGATTTCCGCTTTCTATAAAGGAAGGCTTTGGAAGGAGTGGCACTCCACTCTCCAGCCTTCAATCAGAGGGGAGAAGAGGCTGAGTTAGCAACACGGTGGTAACACAGCTGGTAAGTGTGTGAGGTCACACACTTGAACACAAGTCTTTCTGACATCAAATCTAGAATGCTCTATCCATTATGCAACTAGCTGATGGATTTGGTAACCAATTATATTTATGGGTTGAGGGAGAGTAGAGTCAAGGATGGAGCTAAAGTTGTAACTGAAAAAATGATAAGGTCATCAACAGACAGGGGCAAGTCAGAAGAACACATTTTGAAAGAATAAGTTGTTTTCCATATATTTATAGTTTATGAGTTCCTTGAGGTAAGGGACTCTCTTTTGTCTCTTTTTCTATCTACATCACTTAGTACTATTAATACCTGGCATATTTAATGGTTGATTAACATAGGACATCCAGTCTGAAATGTCCAGTAGGCAGTTGGAAATTTGTGACTAAAGTTCAGGAGACTAGGACTGGGGATATAAATTTGGGAGTCATCTGTGTAAAGATGACTGTTAAACCAATGAAAACTATGAGATCACTGAGAGAATAGAGAGAGAAAAGGGTCCAGGACCACTCCTTGGGCAACACCCATTATTAAGTGGCAGGAAATGGATGAAAAGAGAGGGAATAGACATTTATATAGTGCCTAATTTGTGACAGACACTCTTAAGTGCTTTACAAATATCTCATTTGATCCTCATAACAATCCTATTATTAATCCCATTTTGCAACCAAGAAGGTCACACAGACAGTATTTGAGAATGGATTTGAATTCAGGTCTTCCCAACTGCAGGCCCAGTGCTCTATCCAACTACATCACCAGCTACTTCTAATGTGATGAACTAGTAGAGACAGAAATGCTCACCTAGGAGGTGTACCTTGAGAGAACAGTGTCATGAAAGCCTAGAAAGGCAAGAGTATCTAGGAGCAAAGGATTGTCAAGTGTCCAGTGCTATAGAGGGGTCAAGAATAAGAAATGTAAAATCAGATTTTGGAAATTAAGATATCATTGATAACTTTGGAGAAATTTCAGTTGAATGATGAGATAAAAAACCAAAGTACAAGGAGCTGGGAAAGTAGAGCATTGAATGTAAATAGCTTTTTCAAGTTTTACTGTGAAAGGGAGGAAAAATACAGGATGATAGCTGGAGGAAATCCTAAGATCTTGTGAGGATTTTTAAAAATTATTTTCAAGATGGGAAGACTCAAGTGTCTTAGTAGGCAACAGAAAGTAAATAGGGAAAAATGAAAAATTAAGAGAGATGAATAATTTTAGATGCAATCTTCTGGTAAAGATGGGAGGGGACAGCATCTAGAGGACAAGCAATAGGGTTAGCCTTGGTGATGTTTCTTCACCTGGGACTAGAGAATGGGGTGGAGGGGGTTACTATTGCCAAAGGATTTTGAAATATAGCAGAGGAGAAGAGGAAGCTCCCAATGAGTGGTCTCTATTTTTCTATTTTTTTTTCTGTACAGTATGACATGAGGACCTCAACTGAGAGAGTGGGTGGAAGGGACTGTGTGGGAGGCATGAAAGACTAGGTTTGGACCTTCCAATGTGGAGAAGTGAAATAAATAATTAATTAGGGAGGAATAGAAGGATTGCCTTGCTGTGTTGAGGACCCAATTGATATTAAAGAATATAAATTTTTAGTGGGTACAATAGTAAGCACCAATTCTTGCTTATAGAACTGGACTCTGAGAATCACAGGATCATTGTCAAGGTATCTGGACATCTTTGGAACTGCAACCTATCAATACAAATTTTGTCTCATTTTCTAAGCTGTGAAAAAGCTTAAGAGTTTCAGAGAATAAAGCAGACAATTTTCCTTACATTATCCACAAATTAGACTTCTCCAACACAGCCCACAAACACTAGGAGAAAAAGGTACTAAGTAGAGGTGAGGGTAGAGGGGGAAAGAAGGATAGGCAGAAGAGACTCTAGAAATCAAGACAATGACCTACAGTTACTCACTATGTCCTAAAAGATCTGGGAGAGGGGGTAACAGGGAACCATTGCTGACTGTGTAACTACCAAAGGAGAGAAGGGTTGGATCCAGGAGAGGACTTATTACTCCTAGGAACTCTGCCCTTGCAGGCAATACTGTTGGGGAAGGAGCAGTTTACTGGGGACTAGATAGTTACATCCCCTTAATATCTTCCAGATTTTTATACAATATGAACTAGAGGAACAACAAAGTAGCGAAATGTAGCCATGAAGCCAGTTAAAAGGATAGATTACTCCAGCCACTGCAGGGCTTTTTCTTCAATCTCAGTGTGAATGACAAGTTTAGGTCCAGCAACTATATGGAGAGTCACATTAGTGAGATCTGAAATGACCTTCATCAGTGGTTCTCAAAATTTCTGCGGCCATAGAACCCAACTAGAACTTAACTAGAGCTTAGTGTGTATGTAAACACACATGTGTGTGCATGTATGTACACACATATGCATATTTATGTGTGTATGTAGTTGGTGCTTAATAAATGTTTAATGAAATAAGACCTAAGTAGAAGCCTTAAATGATTTTGTTAAAATGCTACAACTAATATGAATTTTTTTAAAAAAAGTTTTCACAAGAATTTTATTCAAAATTTGACATTTTAAATAATAGCTTGTTCATAGAACATTTTATAATTTTCAAAGTGCTTTAAAAAATCTCAATTGTTCCTGACTATAATCCTATCATGTAGATACTGCAGTCTTTTGGTGTGGGGGCAGGAGGAATGTCAAGCCTATCTACTGCACTAGTCTATATAAGGGGCATTATTACTTTTCACTGGGCTTAACGAGTGGGAAATGGCTTCTGTCCCAATCTCTCTTTGTTACAAGTGAAAGTCACCATTCACTTCCATTATCACTCCAAGAGTACTTTTCCTTCATTTCTGTCTACAGAATCTCAGTTCTTATTCTCAAGTATTCATGCTTAAATATTACTTTGCACAAAAGGCCCCATGGCTACAATCTAATACAAAAAAAAAGTCTTCTGTTAAAATACAGCACCCATATGTAACACACAGAATAGGAACAAAAGGGATTTTTTGTTTACATGATTATAACATCTACTAAAAACTAAAAGTAAGTAACAGATAAATATAAGCTTTCTCACTGAAAAAAAAAAGGTGAACAAGAGCTTCCTCTTTTACCACTTCTATTTGACATGGTTTTGGAAGTGCTTAAAAATACAGTAAGAATAAGAAATTAGAGACATGAATGTTGGTAATGAAAAAGTTAAAAACACCTTTCTGTATACACAATTCAAATTCTCAAACAAAAATTGAGATGAGATCAGTAAAGAATTAACATAGAAGCTAAACCTGCCATAAACAACTATTTTCTTTTATACTAGTAATAAAAAATAATAGACCAATTTTTAAAAGAAGCAATTACATTAATGACAAAAAATAAAATATTTGGGTGGTAACTCACTAACACACAATTAATTTTTAAAAATTACAAACTATTATGGCCGAACTAAAATAAATAAATATAGAAGGAACACCTCTCTACAGGGATCTGATGAATAAATACAGTAGAAGGGTCAATATTCAGTTAAATGATTTAGATTTACTATTAGATCTGTTATAATACTAACTAAAGTGCCACAGAGTTCGTTTATAGAATTAGATAAAAGAACAAGTGAATATGAAAAAATAAACTGACAAAAATATGAAGAGATATTTTTATGGAAAAAGGCTGATTGGTAGAGGGGAGACTTGCCCTGTCAAACCATAAAACACAATAAAGCCTACAGTCATAGTGTTTACTGACATGTAAAGGAGTCATGATCTGTACTGGTTATTGACATATACTGATGAAAATACATATCATTAAAGTAATGAAGTAACTTTTAAAAATACATATTTTATCAGTAAATATAGTGACCAACATTTGTAAACTTCCATTTCAGTATGAATCCTCAGGTGCTTAAGCTCTTGTTGACAGTTTATCACATGTATTTCATTTATATAACTTCTCCCCAATATGAAGTCTCTTATGTTTACAAAGTGATGATCTGCAACTGAATGTTTTCTGACATGTACTACACTCATAGGGTTTCTCTCCAGTATGGATTCTCTGATGTTGACTAAGAGATGAGCTATGCTGGAAAGTTTTTCCACATTCGTTGCATTCATGTGGTTTTTCTCCAGAATAGATTACCTGATGTCGAGTAAGAGATGAGTTTTCACTGAAAGTTTTTCCACATTGATTACATTCATAGGGTTTCTCTCCAGTATGGATTCTTTGATGTTGAATAACATGTGTGCTCTGGCTGAAGGCTTTTCCACATTCACTACATTTATAGCGTTTCTCTCCAGTATGAATTCTCTGATGTTTAATAAAAGATGAACTGTTATTGAAGGCTTTTTCACATTCATTGCATTCAAAAGGTTTCTCTCCAGTGTGGGTCCTCTGATGGTGACTAAGGGATGAACTGTGACTAAAGCATTTCCCACATGTTTTACACTCATAGGGTCTTTCTCCAGTATGAATTCTCTGATGCTGAGTAAGGATTGAGCTATGACTGAAAGCTTTTCCACATTCAAGGCATTCATATGTTTTTTCTCCAGTATGGATGATCTGATGTTGAATAAGAGATGAGCTGTCTCTAAAGGCTTTCCCACATTCATTACAATCATATGGTTTTTCTCCAGTGTGGTTTCTCTGATGCTGAATGAGGTGGGATCTCTGGCTAAAGGCTTTTCTACAATCCTTACATTCATAGGGTCTCTCTCCTGTGTGGATCCTCTGATGCTGAACAAGGTGTGTTCTCTGACCGAAGGCTTTGCTGCATTCATCACACTTATAGTGTCTCTCCCCAGTATGAGTACTTTGATGTTGAGTAAGGAATGTGCTCCGAGTGAAGGCTTTGCCACATTCATTACATTTATAGCGTTTCTCTTCAGCATGAATTCCCTGATGTTGAATAATGTGTAGGCTTTCACTACAGGCCTTCCCAGATTCATTATATTTGTAAACTTTTTCCTCATTATGTAAACCATGATACTGCATTAAATTTGAGCAATGATTAGAAGTTTTCTCACATGCATTACTCTTACAAGGTTTCTTCCCTGAGGAAATTGTATTACATTTAAGCACATCTGAAAACTCATTGCAGACTATATCATGTGTATCATATTTATGGAGTCTCCTTTCCATAGAATCTGCTCTCTGTGAAACAGAGATTGACCCCAGGTTATAACTTCTCTCAGATTTATTATATCCATGGTCTTTTAATACATCAGAAGTTTTTCTGTTGGGGACTGTTACTTTGTCAGAATGTCTCTCCCAATTATGCTGCTGTTTTTCTATCTTGACATTACATTTCCAATCTTGTCCTTGGGAATCCATAAGAACAACCATTTTAAGTCTTTCCAAAAATGATTCTTCGATAGGAATGGCTTGATTAGAAACTGATCCTTTGCTTTCAGTTCCAGTGTCCCAACCTGAAAAAAATAAAAATTGTAAAAATCTTTTGTCCCTTTGTATTGAGAAAAAGTACGGCTGTATGGTAAGTTCTATATTCTATCTTTTAAATTCTATCTTCAAAATGGAAAGGGTAAAGAAAAAAAACAAATAATAATGACTACTCCTTGCATTTGCAGAATTCTTAGTTTATACAGGACTTCCATATTTAGTATTTCATTTTAATCTCACAACAGACCTGTGCAGTAAGAACTTTTACTAATAAGAAAAATAAGATCCAAAATGTAATAAAGGACTTGTTCATGGACATGTAGTTAATAAGTGGCTGAATCACAAAGAGATCCTAGGTTTTCATATCCTTAATCCAGCATTTTTTTCTAATAAATCACCATTTCTCATTATTTTTCTCCTTTCAACTTTTGTGATAGAAAGCTGTAGCATTGGGAACAGCAGAAGAAAGGAGTACCTGAGATGGATAAAGCAAAGAAAATTGTGCAGGTAATTTGGAGGACTTTAGACTTATAAAGAAGACCAGAGATTAAATCTGAGGAGAAGAAATTTAGGAGACCTTGAGAAAAAGATGAAGAACAACTTGACCTAAGGGGACAGAACTCAATATGAATGAGGGAAAGAAAATCCAGAGAACATAGAAAATGTAATGCTTACTTAATGCACTAAATGTAAATTGTATGAGTTTTCTAAAAAGAGTAGATTTTAGGAACAGATTAAATAACCCCTATTCTGCCTAGAGGAAATCCATTTAATGTATATACATACACACATATTATTTAAAATTGTGATAGGTTTAAAATATTTCATGTAAATGTATTTTTTTTAAAGCAGGAATAGTAATAATGATAACAGATAAAACAAATAATTCAAACCAGAAAACCTCAAGAAAGACAGACCAGGGGTGGCCAGGTGGTGCAGTGAGTAAGAGCACCGGCCCCGGCGTCGGGAGAACCGGGATCGGTTCCAGCCTCAGATACTTGGCACTCACACAAAATAACTGGCCGTGTAACCTTGAGCAAGCTACTTAACCCCAATTGCTTAAAAAAAAAAGACAGACAGACCAGGGCATTATTACATAATACTAAAAATAACTTTAAATAATCACTATATAGCAACCTTTAGGCTATTAGCACCAAACAATTTCAGTAATCAACTTCATAAAAGGAAGGTTAATAACACTATAAATATAAATAGAAAAATATATAATAATAGGAAGAAGTTTCAATTTGCCATTATCAAAACATCACAAAAATAATTAAAAAGCAATCACATTTCTGAGTTACTTATTTTAAAAAGTGGAAACAACCGCTTAGCTATTGAGAAAACTAACTGGAACAATTAGGGAATGTATAGGGAACTCATATAAAAATGATTACGTTTGAACATTGTTGTGAAGTCTGTCCATATATCTATATCTATATCTATATCTATCTATCTATCTATCTATCTATCTATCTATCTATCTATCTAT